>NC_064616.1:46126969-46430000 GCF_023898315.1 Schistocerca nitens
AGAAGCTTGCATAGGATAGAGTAGCATGGAGAGCTGCATCAAACCAGTCTCAGGACTGAAGACCACAACAACAACAACAACAACTGTAATAATATTTCGCTTGTCATTTACGTGCATGTCACGCATTTATCAGCTTTGGCCCAAACTTCTGGTGGCCAACCATTCCTTTTCCTAGGACAGATCAACATCGGAGGCATGAATCTTCCGTCCGCTGAAATACAAATTTCAGCCGTCGCTGTATTTCCACGTTCTGCAGATGTACATGCTCCAGCTTGGCGCTGTCCTTTGTTTGCAATAATTTTTGTGTTCTGTTTCGGTACTACAGTTATACACGTCTCGCCGCAGTTCTAAATTCTCACTTCAGTTATTTTTTTCGTGACAGCTTTACTCAATAAGTAAAAAAAACTGTGATATTGCAACTTTATTTTTCCTATAGCACGCGTCTCGTCTGTGGCATCTGATTGCCTAAAACTGAAGTCAGGATGGCGAGCCTAGAAAGCTAAGGACTCAATCTTCTCCAGTAATTTCCGTTTCGTTGTTGTATGGGTGTGGGCATCTGTTTCTTGCTACGAGTTGATTCGGTAATCTGTCCAGTTCTTTCATGGTCATACCAGAAAGTAGCTTTTACAGTTCTAACACTTGCTCCTCTTTGAAAACACTACGATATTTTCCGCTAACTTTATCGATTTTTTTTTCTTTTTTACGTATCGTTTCAGAGCTGTCAAAGGCACGAAAGATTGGTTTGATGCTTATTCGTGGGTCATCGTTTTATTAATTACCGATTCCAAAGCTTGTTCCATGATTTTCGTGGACCAATTTCGTCTCTCCTTTTTCCATTCATAATGACGTACCGTCTGCAAACGGCAAAGACAGAACATGTTGTAAAATGTATCAAACGAAGATTAAAAGACTACTGGGGCGTGAGGACTATACCAGTAGACCATTCCGCTCCAAAAGCATATATATTGAGAAAATATTCAGTAACTACTGTAAACAGTTTTTTTCCAATTGCATTGTACACACAAAGATTGCTAAGAATATGCTGATATAGGTGGACTAAACATCAATTATGAAGTAAAAACTATGACAGACTTGCCTTAGCTGGAAACGGCCCGTTAAGTTAGAATAGCCGATTCGCCCACTGTTAAAGGCAGACTACGTAGATGGCGCACGAAAACAGTTTCAACCGTACTAAACCGTAGCAGACATTAGTCTGGTAAACACTTGTTAGTCTGAGCGCACTGTAGCGCCTCTAGATGAAATTAAACCACCGAGACCGTTGTGACATAATCGTCCATTCCGCCCCCGGTCTCCCCTACTCGACTTTTCAACCGTTATTTACGAGTCTAATATAATCGTATAGTGCTACACTGCTCTAAGGTAACCTTATAGTGTCATCATTGTCTCTCAATACACTAATAATGCACCGGTGAGCTGCTCGTAGTCTTGGTACACATTTGTAACAGTGTCTTTGTTTCACATGTAATCCCTTGTGGTGTTTTTAATATAAGGCGATTGTATGTGTGTTAGCTAATGTTGTCTCCGCGATGAATGCTTATGCCTACAAAGGACTAATATGACCCTCCATTTAAAATCAACACCTAAGGATTTCCACAAAACGAGGTAGCGGGTTGTGGTTTTACTTCACTTTAGCACATCAAACCAATTATTCCTATCAGGATGCTACTAGAATGAATCACAATGTGGATACCGTGAATGATTTATTCTCAAAAAACATGTAGTGTACAAGAAATTGTGTAAATATGAAGTACTCAATATCAGATTCTATCGTTCACGTAACTTCGAGATTGGCACAACATATGTTTGACCTTCTTCGCCGGCCGGTGTGGCCGTGCGGTCTAGGCGCTTCAGTCTGGAACCGCGTGACCGCTCCGGTCGCAGGTTCGAATCCTGCCTCGGGCATGGATGTGTGTGCTGTCCTTAGGTTAGTTAGGTTTAAGTAGTTCTAAGTTCTAGGGACTGATGACCACAGCAGTTAAGTCCCATAGTGCTCAGAGCCATTTGAACCATTTGACCTTCTTCAGACCGCGCCACCCATTATTAGGCGGACACAAACTTGGCTGATACTGCTTAGCGAGAAACAGAAGACCTTCACCGTGTATGTCACTTTCACAAAACGCTCAGTGACAGCAAAATGGAACTCAACACATATACTGCGAGTCTGTCCCTATCCGCCCAACTGGTGTGCGAATATCACCTATTGAAATATGGACAGAAGTTGTACTGCACCGATTATCTAATCGCTGGGGCTTTGGCCGCTGTTCATACGACGTAAGTGGCGTATTTGCAATTGTATGCCTACACGGCAGACGTCACACGCTGTCTGCAAAGTCCTAGGACTGAAATTACCTCGGTACAAGATAGTACATGAGTAAAGATTTATGTTTACCCTCCAGCAAGGAACAGAAAATCGACTCAAGAATTCTCCAGTAAAGAAGCACTTCAATGTGTGTCAGACTCCACAGAGAGCTAAAGAATCGTCACTCGAGTAAACAGAATAACAACTCTGTCACGGAGAAACGACTTCACTCGTTCCCTGTGTCGAAAGCAACAATTCTCAAAATATAACCGCCAGATTCTCCACTGTGGCTCTCACCAGCGAAGTCTTAAGCTCCACCACGAGATGGAGCAGTCTTTGATCGATTCCCGCTGGGATATGCGGCGGGAAGTCTGTTCTCAAGTCATACTCGCTCCCTCCTGGACACGCGGCGTCTACGTTTGCGCTCTGGCGACTATTTCCAGCGGTCTTTACAAAAACATTATCTCCCTCTACAGGGGTCACGAGTCTGTCAGCCGGTCACCTAAAGCTCATACTTCATTGAGAAGATTTTCTGGAAGGTTCCATTTCCCCTCTTACAGCCTTAGCACACCGTCAATCAAAAACATGCCTCTGCTTTTCGGCGGGAAGCATACACCAGCGAATCCCGTAACGAGATTCCTCGGAGGTCGGCTCACGACCATCGTTTGTGACATTGCGCACTCCTTCACACTAAAATGATGTCTTTCACCTTCTTCCTCTCCCGTCACTCTTTCTTCAGGTACGTTGTTCTGAAGTATTTTCCGTCCCACCGGAGACCATCCTCCCGTCCGCTCTGTCCACGCTACGGAGGCTCTGTCGCCTCCGACATCGTAAACCACCGCCGCCACAAGAGAGACGGGAAGAGAGAGAGAGACGGATACACGTGCCTATGATAAACTTCTACCCTCGACCATTTCTCTCCTTCATACCTCCTCTGTGTTACCACAGATGACGTATCACTGATCTCATTTGTACTAAGATTGCAGTACACGCGGAGCACGTATTTGCTTCCACCGCCCTGAGTGGAATATATAAGTTGTAATAAATGTTCACCAAGCTTCAGTCTTCTGCAGTTGTTGTCCTATTCGTAGAAAACAGCACATAGATCGTGAATCCTTTATCTTGAGGCTGAAAAAATGACTCTAAGCACTTTGGGACTTAACATCTGAGGTCATCAGTCCCCTAGACTTACAACTACTTGGATCTAACTAACCTAAGGACATCACACACATCCATGCCCGAGGCAGGATTCGAACCTGCAACCGTAGCAGCAGCGCCGTTCTGGACTGAAGCGCCTAGAACCGCTCGGCCACAGCGGCCGGCTATCTTGAGGCTGAAAGAAACTCTTAGCGAGGAGCTGTTATTTAGAAATAATTAAATTTCCAATCAGTTTGTTTATAAGGGATGCCACTCGCTTTTTATTAGCACAACACGAGAAACTGTACAATTAACTTTAAATTTCCGTAGTTACTCTCACACTGTTCTCAACTACATATCAATATAACCAGACATTGCTAATAAAGTCTTTAACTGATGCCGACCGCGGCAGACAACATGTTTGTTCTCCAAGAATGCCAGTACAGCTCTCACATTTACAGACTAGACATTACCATATTAAGTCTTAACTGATACCGACTGCGGCAGACAACATGTCTGTCATCCGAGGCCGCCGAACCAGCTATGATGTTACAGCCGAACCACTTCTCCCGCCATCCAATTTAGGTGCGACCCGAAGATCTCCGAAGCGCTTCGTCTGACTTTTCGTTTAGCAGTAGTTTATTATTCTGCTGGTTATTAACACTTGTCAAGTAATGGAGTGATAGCACGTTTTTGAGAGAGTTCTTAATTCGAAATGCAAGTAAATACGCTGTTTAGTTTGTCTAATATTAATAACAGAAAATTATCATTGTGGGGAGCACTTCCGAACTCAGCAGCCAACCGCGGGGGAAGGACCACAATTTAGGCTGTCTTTCTTTTGATACCTGTACCGAGCAAACCAGCTATAGTCGGTACCTAACACCACACTACGTCATATTGCCACTGCTGCCTTCTCAACTGCTCCAAGAAGAACTTCTTGTGCCTGTATATGATGGCTGCAAAGCCAGAAATATTACATGCTCTCTCTCATTCTAGCAAATGTCTACCCCTACAGAACACGGCAAGTCTCTTCCCAGCCTCTCTTTCGCCGATAGCTGCTTTTGAGAAACGCGTGACTCACTTTACCTTCTCTATGAGTACTCAGCTCTAATTCACTCTCAGACGTGCAGCACTACAGAAATTGTTAGTATGTGATGCTATCCAGTATTAGCCAATGAAATGATCAGTAGTTAGATTGTGCATCATAAACAATGACATAATACAAATCTACAATATGAATCTACATATTAAATGTGTGGTGGCTAATTTTTGCCGTCTGATCAACTTTGGATATGGGTTTGATTAAATATCACACTGTGATAACTGTTCAGTTTCGTGTTTACATGTGTGTCTTTGCAATACTCAGAGAAAATCGAAAAAATTGTAACGAACTACAAGCAGCAATGGATGAAGTGTTCATATGATGGAGTGCTTACAGAAGGTACATACCAGGAGTGTATTTGTTATTAAATAAAATATTCTGGAAATTGTTTAATTGGGATATGGACGTAATTTATTTTAAATATAATACTCTGGTCATTGTTCAGTCCCGTATTTACGTACGTCTCTGGTTGACGATATTGAAATTTGAGAGAAAGCTGGTCAAAAATTGTAAAAATCAGTGGAAGGTGGTCATGCTTTTGAATGCTTATAGAAAATGTCATGACGTCATTAATTTGTAGTAATTCAGGTGTGCCACCGGCACATACTATAATCTCAAAAAATATCTTATAAATTATGCTAATAATTACCACCATTTCGCAGAACATGCCACGACATTATTAAATTAAATTCAGTAATTATAGTAATTCAGTAATTATACTAATTTCAAAGTATCTTACATTACAAAATTATGTTAATACTTCCTGTCGCCGGCCGCGGTGGTCCCGCGGTTCTAGGCGCTCAGTCCGGAACCGTGCGACTGCTACGGTGGCAGGTTCGAATCCTGCCTCGGGCATGGATGTGTGTGATGTCCTTAGGTTAGTTAGGTTTAAGTAGTTCTAAGTTCTAGGGGACTGATGACCACAGCAGTTGAGTCCCATAGTGCTCAGAGCCACTTCCTGTCATATTGCAGAATGTGTCTCAATGTCATTACATTATAATGATTCAGCCATGCAACAGCCCCACACTATAATGCCAAAATGTATTATGTTAATATTTAACACCATTTGGTACTGATGATCCTTTCATTACGACACACAGTCCTCAAATGACGAAATTCACACAGTTAGAATAGTAGGAGGGGCGTTCAACAAGTAGTTCAACGCATGTTTTTCTGAAAGCAGATGGGTTTTTGTTTAGGATTCCAATAGACCATATTATTCCCCACTGTTTTGGCTACTAAATCCTCTTTTTCAGTATAATCTCCGTTCAGTGCGGCCGTCTTACGCTATCTTATTGTGAACGCCTGTATGCCCACATGGCACCACTCCAATGATTGACCTTGAAGCCAACGCCTCGCTGTGTCAGTAACCTCCACATCATCCATGTACTGCTTCCCACAAAGAGCATCCTACGTTGGGCCAAACAGGTGGATGTTGGGAAGTGCGAGATGTGGGCGGTACAGTGGATGAGGGAGAACAGTCCAGCGAAGTTTTGTGATTTCCTCTCGGGGGCGCAGACTTGTGTGAGGCATTGGGTTGTCATGGAGAAGGAGAAGTTCGTTTGCATTTTTTTAACGACAAACACGATGAAGTCGTTTCTTCAATTGCCTGTGGTAGCATAGTACACTTCCGAGTTGATCGTTGCATTATATGGGAGGACATCACACAGAATAATCCCGTCAGAGTACCAGAAGCCCTTCATCAAGATTTTTCCGGCTGAGGATACAGCTTTGAACTTCGTCTTCGGAGGAGAGATGGTGTGGCACCATTCCATCGATAGCGGTTTTGTTTCCGGTTCGAAGTGATGTACCCATGTTTCATCGCCTGTGATTGTGTTCGAGAAAAAATTGTCACGCGCAAGCAACTCCTCACACATGGTCCTTCGTAGCTGTTTGTGGCGTTCTGTTAGGCGGCGAGAAAGCCAGCATGCACACACCTTTGAATACCCCAATTGTTGGACAAATGTGTCAACACTACCAACAGACGTCCAGTTGTGCAGCGATTTGTTTGATTGATATCCGTCGATCACCTCGAATGAGAGTGCGATACCGCAGTTTCTGAGATATTCTAAAGTACGATGCAATATTTCTTCGGACATGCATTCAGGCACACATTTGTAAAAAAAAAAAAAAAAAAACATTGCGTCATACTTCTGAACAACTCAGGCACTGCAATATCGTATTTATCCACTGACGCCGAGCAAGCGACTTTCAATTAAAATGCCCCCTTGTACAGGAAAATACATAACGAATGTACGAGTACAGGTTGTAAGTACATGGTTGACGACATATGGAAGTTTGGGTCTGGCCGTGTGCCATACACAGATAGCCTAATGGTATGGTGACCGCTCGCGATAAGCGGGAAATCCGGATTCAATTCCCTGTCCGGCACAAATTTTCATTGTCGTCATTCCATCATGCAGCTGATGGATTTAGATATTGGCAACTGCGAATACATTTCATGTGTCGAATGAGAGTGTTCGCACGTTGCAACGTTGCAGTTCAGCTGTGTGCGAACGGCCGACACGCGGGAGATTAGGACAGGTTTGCGCTATCGAGCTGCGACGACGACAAATGCCTGCCCCGACGCACTGCCAGGTCTCCGGTGGCATTCCGCAAGCGCCTACGAATATCCGCGATGCTCTGATTTTCCGCCAAAAGAAACCCAATGACGGCTCTCTGTTTGGAACGCACCTCCCTTATAGACGCCATTTTGAAGGCTACATATAGCCCCCAGCTGTCTGAATTTCATGAGACTGTTGGGGCTGGAGCGGGAGTATTTCACGGTGTCCCACAACAAAAACCACATTTTCTCAAAAGAAAAAAGTGTTCATTAGTTATTGAACGCCCTTTTTAATAAAAGAGGGTGGGGAATGAGTAGACATGACTTACGCCTTCCTCTTGGTCTAGAGAAGGAGAAGGGGGATGGGGAGGTTGACCTCATCTTAGGCCATTATCTGTGCTAGAACTTCCACAGTGAATGGGTGACCTTCATTTTCCCGCCATTTTTGTGTCACGTAATTGCACAAGATTCGTGGCTGACCTTGGCGATGGAGCTTATCTTGATGTGACAAGTATCAGGTTCGTACTGACCCTGAATGTATCACACGCAGTTACCTGAGAAACGTGGGCAGAGGGGGGTGGACGTGAACTTGAGATAAAATTGTTATCTGTCCATGTACCAAGACTGATATCCTACTCCCACTCCCCACACCCACTGCGGATGTCTCATAAAAATGGTTCAAATGGCTCTGAGCACTATGGGACTTAACTTCTGAGGTCATCAGTCCCATAGAACTTAGAACTACCTAAACCTAACTAACCTAAGGACATCACACATACATGCCCGAGGCAAGATTTGATCCTGCGACCATAGCGGTCGCCCGGTTCCAGACTGTAGCGCCTAGAACCGCTCGGCCACTCCGGCCGGCGGTGTCTCATAAATTATGACTCTGGACCCACATCTATATCTCCTTACCGGATTCTCGTTGTCAGCTTTTCTGACCGGGTGACTTGGCATTTTGCTGTTTTCCGAAGATGAGTATTACAACAATAGTGCCGCGCGGATTAGCCGAGCGGTCCGAGGCGCTGCAGTCCTGGACTGTGCGGCTGGTCCCGGCGGAGGTTAGAGTCTTCCCTCGGGCATGGATGTGTGTGTTTGTCCTTAGGATAATTTAGGTTAAGTAGTGTTTAAGCTTAGGGACTGATGATCTTAGCAGGTAAGTCCCATAAGATTTCACACACATTTGAACATTTTTTACAACAATAGTGGGAAAAAGCGACAGAAAAGCGCCCATGAACTAATAAATAACAATATAGTAATAATTGGTGGATTTTGGCAAACTTCAATTGTTATCTGACGATTATGAAAAGCTGCTTTTCTTATCTACCACTGCGCTGTAGCAAGAACACTAGGGGTTCTTACGATTCCGTTGCTTAATTTCGTTGTGGCCGTTTTAAGTTGTAGTAGAGGAGGAGGAAAAACATCCGACTGCGAGATTTCCACAGCCATACTACAGGTGTAGCAGCACACAGCTAGTGAGGCATCGATGATGTGAATATGTTATTGCTGTAGTAGTGGCCAAGGCAGAAAGAGGCAGATTTCTCCCAAAGTAAAAGCCGGGGTGTATGATTTACTTGTTAAGTGAACTTTTTGCACTTAAAGGTTTAAATTTTCTTACTGGTTGTCAGTTACAATGTGGATTATTTATTTGTTCGTGGGCGCTTTTCTGTCGTTTATTTTCACTATTTTTGGAATGGTGGGATTGGAAGAATGGAAAAATTGCATGCAGAATATTCGTTTGTAACTTATATCTTCAGGGCCTCAGCAGAATACCCAGAAAAGCTAACAGCAAAAAGCCGGAAAAATAGCTAAGGACTCGTTCACGCGCAGCCACTCCTCGGTGGCGCTTCCGCAGGCAAAGCATTGGTTTACACGTGGGGCTCCTTGACACGTGCAGCGCCACCGCGCTGCTGCACTGCGGCGCTTTGTGGGTGACCCGCCACCTCGGGGGAACATTGCTTCTCACTGACTGCACAACCTGCCAGTCGCAGTGTGAGAACAATCGGCGCGCTGCTCATTGTTGTTTTGTCGTGCAGCCGTGTGGGTCGCGCTGACTTCGAGGTGGATGTGAATACGGAACATCTTATCTCTTAAGCTGAAAAATATCCACCAGTATGGAACGTGGAGTGTGAAAGCTACTCAAATAAATTAGAGAAGATGAAAGCTTGGGAGGCAATCATCTCTAAATTTGTACCGGTCTCTGGAGGCAAAAGTGCTGCAAAGAAGAAGGCAATTGATGAGTGTCACAACAATAAAATGATTAACAAATTAGATGTACACCAGACCTTCAGTTTTACTAAACGATGAAGCATACAAAATATACCTAATATACATGGAATTTTGATTAAGGTGACCTCATATTTTTGCCAACTGCCATTGTAGTTGTCCCTCTGTGCTCATATAGTTAACTGCAAATTTGGAAATTTGGTGATTTGTGGTAAGTTCCTATGGGACCAAACTGCTGAGGTCATCGGTCCCTAGGCTTACACACGACTTAATCTAACTTAAACTAACTTACATTAAAGACAACACACACACGCGTGCCCGAGGGAGGCCTCGAACCTGTGATGAGAGGGGGGGGCGGGGGGGAGGATCCGCGCGAACCGTGGCAAGACGCCCTACTAGACTGTGCGGCTACTCCGCGCGTCATCTGCAAAATTACCACGAACACTGTTCACAATCCTTTCCAGTTGTGTTGAGTCTGTTGGCATGCCGTCAAAACCTTAGTAATTTTGCCAAAAACCTTTGGGAAAATTGAGACTTTGTGTGGACTTCAAGGCAATAGTTCAAAAATGGTTAAAATGGCTCTGAGCACTATGGGACTTAACTTCTGAGGTCATCAGTCCCCTAGAACTTACAACTAATTAAACCTAACTAACCTAAGGACATCACACACACCCATGCCCGAGACAGGATTCGAACCTGCGACCGTAGCGGTCGCGCGGTTCCAGACTGTAGCGCCTAGAACCGCTCGGCCACCCCGGCCGGCACTGTGCAGGAATGGGCTTTCCTGTGCAGTTTCGACATGAACACTGTTGAACCTGTATTAACCCTCCTAATACCGTGGGGTCTGTAATGATCTCAGGCCGTAATTTTGTGTAAAATATACCTTATTTCCTATTCCTAAATGTTGTGACTTGGCAAGACAGCCAAGTCACAATGAGAGGAAGCCGAAAGGCACGCGCTTAAGCCCACGCAGGCTGGCGCGAGGTCTGCAACAGTTAAGGGAATTAATAGTAGCAAATAAAGTACGTAGTTGATATAATACTTAACTTTAATCCACAACTGGTGTACATCGCTCTTGACGGAACATGTTATAATCTCGATATCAAATGCTATGGCGCCTTGCTAGGTCGTAGCAAATGACGTAGCTGAAGGCTATGCTAACTATCGTCTCGGCAAATGAGAGCGTAGTTGTCAGTGATCCATCTCTGGCAAAGTCGGCTGTACAACTGGGGCGAGTGCTAGTAAGTCTCTCTAGACCTGCCGTGTGGTGGCGCTCAGTCTGCAATCACTGACAGTGGCGACACGCGGGTCCGACGTATACTAATGGACCGCGGCCGATTTAAAGGCTACCACCTAGCAAGTGTGGTGTCTGGCGGTGACACCACACTAAAAATTATGAAAAATTCGGACTTTTCCTGAATTAAGTAATGGGTTCGTTATATATTAATATAACTTTTTGAAAATATTTAGTTTTGCAGAAAATCAAGAACCACTGAATACCATTAGGGGTAAATGCGACCCCATTTCTCTCTTGCTGTCTATTAGCCAATAATGCGGCATTGAATCCGTAACTGTTGCTTTATTTCCTGTGTTTTATTCTTGTAAATATTGTTGTAGCGTGTAATTGTTGCCAGTACTTTATAAGCCGACAGTTATTTGTTCCATAGAAGTGGAGACTACTATTGTGTGTGTTGCATTTAGTGGAAAATGTCTCGTCACCTTTCCGAAGACAAAGTGCTTGAAATATTACTGCAGGATAATCCTCTATCTGGAGAATCAAATAGTGATATCAGCCACATAGTTTCTGCTGTCTTATGCAGCGATGGAGATATTGACGTCTTAGAAGAGAATATTCCTCAATCAGACGGAAGTTCAGAAGAAGATTTGGACAGCTCAGATGTCCAGCCTGAACAGGAAGTAACACATATTTCTGACTGTTATATATAAGTACACAATGTTTTTTTGTAAAAGTGCGCTAGGGTCTAGAGCCAAGATATACCCTTTGTATTTTTTATTTTTTTAATTTCATGTAGGTCTAAAAACAAAGAAGAATTGTGGCACAAACACGAGTTGAGAAGAGCTTGTGGAAGAGAAGAGAGATGGAACATAATGCGAGTAAAGCCATGTCCAACAAAATCCGCAGTGAAAAATGTAGACTCCATAGAATCAGCTTTTCAGATGTTTCTTAGGAGAAACATTGTTGATGTGAACTAACAAAGAGGGTAGTCTTGTTTACGGTAGCAAATGGAAACCAGTAGATGCCATTGAACTAAAGTGCTTTATCGGTGTCTTGATCCTAGCAGGTGCTTACAAGGCCCATAATGAAGCACTTACACATCTGTGGAACAAAGAGGATGGTAGACCCATTTTTAGTGAAGCAATGGCTAGAAATCGCTTTACGCAAATTTCAAGGTGCATCCAATTTGATGATGCAAATGTGAGACGTCACAACCGTGCTCCTGACAAGCTGGCCCCCATTAGAGATATATTTGAAATGTGGGCATACACATTGCAAGAACCATATGTTTCTCACAGCAACGTAACAATTGATGAACAACTTGTGGGATTTCGTGGTAGATGTCCATTTCGGTAATATATTCCTTCAAAACCAGGAAAATATGGGCTGTATGTGATAGCGCAACGTCTTACGTTCTCAATCTCCAAGTTTACACTGGTCGACAAGAAAATGAATCTCGTGAAGTTGGTCAAGGCAAGAGAGTTGCTTTAGATATGGCGAAAGGCTTAGAAAACAGTGGCAGAAATGTAACAGCTGACAATTTTTTCATTAGTCTTAGTTTAGCGAGAGAACTTCTGAATATCAATCTCACACTCTTAGGAACAACTAGAAAAAATAAAAGAGGACTACCACAAGCTTTCACTCAGACCAAACTTCGAGTCAAACATTCATCTAATTTTGGATTCCAGGAGCATCCTTCAATTGTTTAATATTGTCCGAAAAAGGGAAAAGTTGTAACTTTGCTCAGTACAATGTATTCAAGGAAGGAAGTGGAAGATCATGAAGAATGTAAGCCAGTAATGATTGCATTATCAGGAGTAGATACCATGGACAAGCTGGTTAGAACGTAGACTACAAAGAGGATGAGCAGAAGATGGCCAATGGTATTATTTTACAACATGATTGATATCAGTGCACTGAATGCATTTATCATATGGCTACATCTTACATCAGACTGGGCAGAAGGGACCAACAACAAGAGACGGGCATTTCTCATAGAATTAGGAAAACAGCTCGTCGGAAGAAAGCCAGACAAAATTATTTCCCCAATACTCCCCTCAACAGTACAGACAAAAAAAAAGAGGAAGGTGTCCGTTTTGTAAAAGGTCTGAGGATAGAAAATTCACCGATAAATGTTCAAAATATGGATAATCTGTGTGTAAAAATCACTCTGCAATTTATTGCTGTAAGTGTGATGCGTCATAAATGTCAATTCGGAAATTAATCAAAAATGTTTGTAGTTTCATGAGAATCGTTTGTAAATGTTATGGAAATAAATAACTTTAAAAAATATGCATTTTAATTCAATGTAATGTTTTTAGATTGTGAAAAACATAAGGAATATGATTTTATTCTACCATTATTTAAACTATCCTTAATAAAAAATAAATTCTGTGCTTACAGAAACATTGAGCTTATCGAAACTCTTAAAGCTAATTTCTGCAGCCGTGACACATCAAGTAAGCAGAAAGATGCAGATGCAGTGTTTATGTTGTCTTTAGTGCCTGAACTTAAAAAACGCGGACTGTGACAAGACGCCTCAGTTACTCTTAACAGCACACAAACAGACATGCACATGGGAAATCAACAGCGTTACAGACTGACATCCAGTACATCAGGTTCATGTATGTCTTCAGAAATAAATTTAGAAAAATTTGAATAATGAATCCTTCTGTCATTTGTAAGAAAGTAAATGTTTTATCGGATACGAGTATAAAGTGTTTTACGTTAATATGAGTACAAGCTTCTCATCTGCTGGAATGCAAGGCCGCACGTAGGTACTTGTTCCCTGTATAACAGGCTAAACCGTGGAAAAAAGTTCGTCGAAGGATCCCAACGACATTCGGAAATACAGAAAAAACCTCCCGTCGTCCTGTTGGAGGTTGTTATACAATGTATGGAACAAACCTTTAGCTACTATTTCTTGTAGAAATGGATGCACCCAAAATTTCCTCTCAAATTTCCTGTGTTGGATTTCTTGTCGAGTAAGGGAAGTAAAAGAAAGGCATCCTCCTCGTGTGACTGCATGAGCGGCGCAGCAGTCGGGCTAGCAGTAGCAGAAGCAGCAGCAGCAGCATCAAAGCAGCTCCCAGCAGCAGCTGCAACTTTCCGGAGTCTCGGCGCGCTGCGCGCCACTGACAAGCGTTCCTCTGTGGCTTTGTGTAAGGGCGGGCAAAGGGAGGAAGGGGGCCGAAGAGACATCTGCAGTCGCTTGGGAGGAGGGGAGGGGTAGGGTGTGGGCGTGAACTATGTGTCATACACTGATAAACACTTGTTAATCATCGGGCATTCTGCTGCGATTAAGTGGCATCTAATTACTCTGTGCTACAAGTAAGTGTTGGTGTTATTCACTCACCGTTGAGCAGTTCTTTCACAGACAGAAATTCAGTCTGGGCTAACATCAGGCAACAGTGAGCAGTGTTAATAAAAAGTAGTGGTAGTTTGGCGTCATTAATCAGCAGCCTGTGGATAGTCTCTGCAAATACTAGAACCGTTTGCACGTCTGTGCCGTCACATTACACCTCTATAAGCGCCTTATGAACATTATTGTAGCCTAGGGGCTACGATCGTTCGAAACCATCATGGAATGTTACTGTGCTGATTGTGAAGCACCGTTTAAAAAATTGCACCATACCTAACTCGGTGAACCTATTGTTATTTTGGATTCTCTCGGTCTTATGCGTAATCCTAAGTGCAAAATCTCTTTGACACAGACGCTATTCGCTTTTATGTTACTTATCGTTCTTTAACTATTTATAGACTGAATGACAGTTATGCATATGGGTGACTTATTCCCGATATTACTGTCAGTATTTTGTGTTCCTTTTTCGACATTCTGATGAAAACTGCTTCTCTTTTCCTGTCAGCTGATGCAGGAATCTAACTTGCATTGCACACATTCCCGGTATTCATTTTGTCCACGTCTTATTGAGCATACTTTTTCGATCGTCCTTGATTTGTAACTTCACGTTTGCCATAGCTTACGAAGTCTCTCCTTGGATGTTTACGTTTTGCCAATCAATGCTGTGTTGTTGTCTTTTCTTTTGTGGTCCTCTGGCCTGAGAATAGTGTCAATGACATCGTTCTTAGATAAACCTTTTCTAAGTCTATAACGCCCGAAAAGCATGTTGCCTACTCACAATATTTACAACATAACCACAGGAGAGCTCCAAAAATGTGAAGAGAGTCTACTGAATTAGCTTTTCAGTAGTCGGTACACTTAGGAGAGAACAGTTATTGATTTACGATGTTTCGGTACATTTGAGTATTATTAGTAACTACGCTCTAGTCCTAAGCTTAGTTACAGAAATGGGAATAAAATTTATTAATGTATACTTTTGATATTTAGGCCCTCAGCGGCCACGTCTTTTAGACGCAAGCTGTAGTCAGTTCTGCTCTTACTCAAGGAACACATCGGCTGGTGAAACGGATTCGTGCTGCTGGTAGTACAAGAGGAACTTGGCAGCAGTTCAGAATACGTTTGGCAACTGTGTGACTATCGGATTATCTCCTGCATGGCGCATAAATATCCTGCTAAATTCACTTGATATTTTGTTGCCATATCCACTGAATAATCTGAGTGATTTTCCCTTAAGATGTGACACGTGGTTGTCAATTTCTGGTTTTCAGTCCAGGGAGGTCCAGGGACGTCGTTCCACGCCGACACTGTAACAAATTTCGCTTTTTACTTTCCGATTTATCTGCCCTACCTACCACTTAAGGAAGATGGGAAAGACGAAGGTTTGAGATAGTAGAATTGTGCTGTGAAGTGAAGACTGTATTGGTTCCATTCTCAGTGGCTTTGTTGGTTTGAATTGTAGTAATAAGTAATCCTGCACCCAACAGCTGAACCAAACCTATCAAATGGGACTGTCGCAGTTCATCACAAACGTCAGTTATGCAGACTTTCTGAATGTGAAGAATCAATCATACCAGAACTACCGTTCGTGAAACAAGAAAATCTTTTTCTAACGTGATTTGCCTGATAGCACACGTGATATAAATGTTGGGTGGTCTGATGAATCTAGATACCTTCTTCATGACACCGATTGGAGTGCGCGGATCTGTTGTCTTCCAGGGGACCAGCTCCTTGACGTCTGTACTGTGTGACAGAGACAAGGTGGCGGCGGCTCCATTATGCTCTGGGGAACATTCACGTGGGCATCCAATGTTCCAGTGGAGCTCGTGCAAGGTATCACGACAGCCAAGGAGTATCGTACATTGGTTGCAGACCACGTACACCGCTTCCTGACGATTATGGTTCCCGACGGCAGTAGCATTTTCAGCAAGATAATGCGCCATGTCACAAGGAAAGGAGTGTGGTGGAGTGGATCGAGGAACACAGTGGTAAGTTCCAATTGATGTGCTGGACCCCCAACTCGATAGATCCGAACCCTTTGGAACACATCTGGGATGTGATTGAACGTGACGTCAGAGCTCATAGCCCGCTTCCAGGGAATTTACGGTGATTAAATGACTTCGGTGTGCAGATGCGTTGCCAACTCCCTCCAGTGACCTACCAAGGCCTCACTGCATGTGTGGGATCTTGCCCACTACTCGCTACTAGGGTGTCTACGGGGCTATACAACAATTCAAACAAATAACATTAGTGTATGAATGCAGCGTCTCGCGGCGATAACATTGAATAAAATGTTCTCGGGTTTCCAACCGCGTCAATTGCTTAAAACTACACGAGCTTTCGGCCAAGCACTCCTTGGCCATCGTCAAGTGATATGACTGCCAGTTGGCTGTTGGTGCGCCCTTATATACACTAGCTGCCGGTTGTGGCGTCACTGGTGCCCGTGACATTGCCATATATGGACATGTTTTGAGTTGGCGTTCGATGTGCCCTCTTTAACCGCGCGATCGCTGGATAACACGCAGCGCTGAGCTGCAAGTCACCGTCTCTATTCAGGGTGTTTGAGGTAATTTTAATTTCAATAGCTTCCTTTATTAAACTGTCCCAGAAGCCGTTAGTGTGAGTCACGACAGAGGTATCGTCAAATTTTATGTGGTGACCGTTTTCTAACGCATGCTCAGCTAACGCAGATTTCTCTGGATAGCGTAGGCGATAATACCTCTCATGTTCTTTCCTGCGTTGTTCCACAGTGCGAACTGTTTGTCCGATGTACTTCTGGCCACAGTCACAAGGTATTTCGTAGACTCCAGGTGTTCTGAGACCTACTGCGTCTTGAACTGGTCTCAGTAATGGAAGGATTTTCGTTGGAGGCCTGAAGATTGATTTGATCTTGTGTCTTTTCAACAGGCTTATCTTGCCCGACACAGAGCCACAGAATGGCAGCAAAGCTTCTTTTCCTGCTCTACGTCGGTGGTCTTATTCTGATATTTCCCAGAAATCACTGCTTTCACTTGATGGGCGCTGTAGCCGTTATTCCTGAAAACGTTGCGCAAGTGGCTCAGTTCATGGGGCAGGCTATCGACGTCTGATGTACCAATGTTTGTAATACTGTGCGCTTCTGCGCTGGATGGTGATGGCTGGTGGCGTGCAGGTACAGGTCTGTGCGGGTGGGTTTTTTGTAGACGCTGTGGCCAAGGCAACCCATTTCGTTTACGGTGGACGAGGACGTCGAGGAAGTGCAATGCATTATCTTTTTCCACCTCCATGGTGAACTGCATATTGCTGTCGATGCCGTTGAGGTGTTCCAAAAACTCGTCTAGTTTCTCGCGAAGTGTTTCGATACGTTGATGACACGTTCGTCATTTGGCCACACGGACGCGAGAAACTAAATTACAACTTATTTGTACAATCTTAGACGTAAAATCGAGATCCCAATCGTCCGCTTGAGCTGTTAGTAGGTGTGTGACCCGATGTTCGTTACGGCGCCGAAACTCGTCAACGTGGCGAAAACCGTAGATACTGTTCACTGATTTTCGACTACATGATCATTCGAAATTTAGTTTGGCCACTTTAATACAAAAATCAGTTACTAAGTAATCACATGTTGTTTAAGTATATTTTTTTTAAAATATTGAAAGGATTTCTACACTTCAGGATCGTCGTTTAAAAATAGTGTGCATGGTTAATTAATATCCAGGAAGATATTTAAGTATATGAAATTTTCAGTGTCTGACAGAACCCAGTAATAGCGTTCTGGATTTGGTCCCGTCACCTGAAAAGGAAGTAACATCGAGCGAACCTCAAAGAAATTGTCTTGGCATTTAACAAGTTTATGCCCCTCGCCAATAATCCGTTTAGTCCGTTACTTTCGGGCACAAGTCCTGGAATGTGTATATCCCTCAGAATCAACTCTGATACTAACTCGTATCAAATACATTTCTCAGACAAATTAAATCCTCCCAGTTTACTCCGAACAGAAAAAAAAAATTAAAATATTATTACCAAGCCTAATCGCAGTCATTTTCTCCTCAATATGTAATCAGCGAAATAACATTTTATGGATGTGATGGCTTATTCGTTACCGACATTCAGATTCACGTCTGTTAATACAGTCCTCATGTTTTAGGTCAGTGTTAACCAAGAACGTATGGTGTGCCCGTGCACTCTACCGGAAAAGATGTTAACTTTCTCAGAAATTCGAGCACATGTGTATCTAGAAACATTGAGTAGAAATGTCTCCTGGTTCGAGCAACTCACTATACTAAGAAGCTCTCAGAATCTGAAGTTCATATGTGGGAAGTCGACAGTCAAATTTCAATAGCCCACTTACAGTCTGATTGAATGCTGCAAACTGGGATTACTTGAGCCACGTCAAGATTTCAAGTGTTCTCACCAAAGAAATGTACGTACATTGAGAACCTTCCATTTATTTTTCATGGGATGGTTCTTGCTATGTGCTTATCATCAGTAGGCAGTCTTACTGCATTTTTATCATTTTTTAAATATTTCTTTATTAGTGTTTTAAGTTACTCAGCAGATGGATGTCTTTCAAATTACGTTGTATTCCCCATTAGCTTACGGAAGTAATTGTTATCACTGCTAGAGCTATATGTCTATCATCTGTTTAATAAGCCACGGCTGCAAAATACTAACACGAATTCTTTACAGACGAATGGAAAAACCGGTAGAAGCCGACCTCGGCGAAGATCAGTTTGGATTCCGTAGAAATATTGGAACACGTGAGGCAATACTGACCCTACGACTTGTCTTAGAAAATAGATTAAGGAAAGACAAACCTACGTTTCTAGCAATTGTAGACTTAGAGAAAGCTTTTGACAATGTTGACTGGAATACTCTCTTTCAAATTATGAGGGTGGCAGGGGTAAAATACAGGGAGCGAAAGGCTATTTACAATTTGTACAGAAACCAGATGGCAGTTATAAGAGTCGAGGGACATGAAAGGGAAGCAGTGGTTGGGAAGAGAGTTAGACAGGGTTGTAGCCTATCCCCGATGTTATTCAATCTGTATATTGAGCAAGCAGTAAAGGAAACAAAAGAAAAATTCGGAGTAGGTATTAAAATCCATGGAGAAGAAATAAAAACTTTGAGGTTCGCCGACGACATTGTAATTCTGTCAGAGACAGCAAAGGACCTGGAAGAGCAGCTGAACGGAATGGACATTGTCTTGAAAGGAGGATATAAGATGAACATCAACAAAAGCAAAACGATGATAATGGAATGTAGTCGAATTAAGTCGAGTGATGCTGCCGGAATTAGATTAGGAAATGAGACACTTAAAGTAGTAAAGGAATTTTGCTACTTGGGGAGCAAACTAACTGATGATGGTCGAAGTAGAGAGGATATAAAATGTAGACTGGCAATGGCAAGGAAAGCGTTCCTAAAGAAGAGAAATTTGTTAACATCGAGTATAGATTTAAGTGTCAGGAAGTCGTTTCTGAAAGTATTTGTATGGAGTGCAGCCATGTATGGAAGTGAAACGTGGACGATAAATAGTTTAGACAAGAAGAGAATAGAAGCTTTCGAAATGTGGTGCTACAGAAGAATGCTGAAGATTAGATGGGTAGATCACATAACTAATGAGGAGGTACTGAGTAGAATTGGAGAGAAGAGAAATTTGTGGCACGACTTGACTAGAAGAAGGGATCGGCTGGTAGGGCATATTCTGAGGCATCAAGGGATCACCAATTTAGTATTGGAGGTCAGCGTGGTGGGTAAAAATCGTAGAGGGATACCAAGAGATAAATACACTAAACAGATTCAGAAGGATGTAGGTTGCAGTAGGTACTGGGAGATGAAGAAGCTTGCACGGGATAGAGTAGCATGGAGAGCTGCATCAAACCAGTCTCTGGACTGAAGACCACAACAACAACAATATTTGTTCATCCCTCCATCAGTGTATCACAGTATCTTATTGTCCCCAAATCGAAGTGTCCAAAGTCCAAAAATTTGGTATTATTAGCAGGTTGATTGTTTCACTCATTAATTTTTATAGTTATAACACTATTTTGAATTACAGCAATGTCCGAAGCAGCATCAGAGTCATTTCATGCTTGGAGAAATGTTTTATTCACACTTGTTCTTGGTAAAACATTGATTTGCCTTCTGTGTCTCCTTGGCATTGAAGAACCATTCTTACTTCCTTCAGACAATTTTTGAATGAGTGATGAATGATAATTGTTTCAGCACTTCTGCTGGGTTCGATGGAATAATGCCAATTCCTCTAAAACCCGACTCTAAGTTTTTTTTTAATTACAGGTTCAAGTTTTCTTAACACCTGACATAGCAACCTAGGAAAAATATTTTTTCGGAGTGAACCTTTGTTTTTGTCTCCCAATCCTGCAGAGGCTGACCCCAACAAATCTTTACAAGTTCGAAGAATGTTTCATCCAGTCGCTGACACAGATGCTGTTGGGTGCAAGAAGAATGAATGAATGAGATATAGCAGACAGTGACTATGAGACGTGGCAGATAAGACAAATGGCTTGCCAAATTGTCATAGATCAGAACGTTTTGCACATCTCTTCCAACTTTCTTAAAATATGGCAGTGCTACGAAGTCGAATTAACAAGCCAACAGTGCAGAATCAAACCACCCACTGGGAGAGTTATTATATTTTGTCCCTTCGAAGTACCATTAAGATGATCCGTTTTGCCAACTTTATGACGTGCAACAAGCGTACTACTTATTGTACCAGTAAACATCAACGAATGGACTCATTGGTTCAAATGGCTCTGAGCACTATGGGACTTAACATCTATGGTCATCAGTCCCCTAGAACTTAGCACTACTTAAGCCACACTAACCTAAGGACATCACACAACACCCAGTCACCACGAGGCAGAGAAAACCCCTGACCCCGCCGGGAATCTAACCCGGGAACCCGGGCGCGGGAAGCGAGAACGCTACCGCACGACCACGAGCTGCGGACGAATGGACTCACTCTTACACCCTTTGCCGACAAGACATTACTTCTTCCCGAGCCGTCGAGTAAATCTGTTTCTTCGCAGTTCACAATTAGTCCCTCGAGGACGAAAGTAATCTTTGAATGATATTTCCGCCATTTGAATATACAGACTTCTATATTTTGTATTACTATCACGATTTCGGTCTTAAGCCGTTATCAAGTACAATTTCGGGTATAATTAGACTTTGTTAACTGAAACGATCTTCAAGACCTACTGAACAGCCGCGAGGGGTAGCCGCGTGGTCGCGGGCGTCTTGTCACGGTTCACGCGGCTTCCCCCGTCGGAGGTTCAAGTCCTCCCTGGGGCATATGTGTGTGTGTGTGTGTGTGTGTGTGTGTGAGAGAGAGAGAGAGAGAGAGAGAGAGAGTGTGTGTTTTGTCCTTAGCGTAAGTTAGTTTAAGTTTGACTAAGTAGTGGGTGAGATTAGGGGCTGATGAGCTCAGCAGTTTGGTCCCGTGAGGACTTACCACAAATTTCAAATTTATATACTGAGCAGCGTGTCCCAGCGCGTAGCTACTTACCTACACGTTGGGAAACCCAGTTCAGCAGACCTTGACGATGAGTTGACTCAGCAAAGTCTAATTATACCTAATATTGTTGTACTTGATTATGGCTTAAGGCCGAAATCATGATAGTAATATAAGACAAAGAAGACTGTACGGTCAAATGGCGGAAATATCATTCAAACATTATTACGTGACTGTGGCCCAAAAATATGAGAAGATTACGAAGGTAATCCTTCTGCATTTGTTTGCTGACTTGAGCTCTGTTGCGTTTAATCTTCCTATTTATCCTCAAAGAAGGAACACATTTGTGCATGTCACGAAATGAGCGATACCAGTCATCTCTGTGTATTTTCCATTTTTTTCTGTTTATTGGTTGGTTGATTTGAGAGAGGGGACCAAGCAGCGAGGTCATCGGTCTCATCGGATTAGGGAAGGATGTGGAAGGAAGTCGGCCGTGCCCTTTCAAAGAAACCATTCAGGAATTTGCCTGAAGCGACTTAGGGAAATCACGGAAAACCTAAATGAGGAAGCCGAATGCCGGTTTGAACCTTCGTCCTTCCGAAGGCGAGTCCAGTGTGCTAACCACTGCGCTACCTCGCTGGTTTTTTTTGTGTGTGTGATTTAGATTGTGTTTTACTGTTTAACTCACATCTGAAGGGTAAAAAGGAAAGCTCCATTCTGCTGCATTAAGGATCTCGTGTATAAGATGATCTTCTTCCTGTGATATTTGTCTTCTGAAGTACTTTACACTGAAGCCCTTTAGTTTTCGATTCATGGTTCTTCTATAAGCAAAATATTTGTCTGCTGATTTTCTTTGTGTATCTGTCCAATTTGCATTTCCCACACAACATCACTTAAAATCCGTATGGAATGATCTGCGTATCGACTGCTTCCTGGCCCCCTAGTATGTTTTGTAGGCAGCACTTAGCATTCGAAACAAAAGTTCTGGCTGCTATAAACATAACATTTATTAAGCACATAATTTTCATACTCCTTAATTTTCGGACTAGGTAAAACATAAACTAGTTTATGAAATACGATAACATATTACATATTACGATGGTTCAAGTATATCCATTTTTTTTAATTTACATGTAAAGATGTTCTCATAACAAGAAACATAATCGAACTTTTTGCAGGCGTATTTGAGAGCATTCTTTTATATACACTTTCATAATAAAACTATGATAATATTATACTTGATTGAATGTTCTAACTTTATTAATTTTTTTCTGAATGTGTACCAAAAGGCAGATGCAAACGGATTGCTAAACTTAAGGGTGCCGCCTGAATGTTTTAAAATACGACCATGTGAATAAACAATTGACAATAAAATATAAGCCATGTGCAAATACGAATGAAAATACAGGGTGTACATAAAGTCCGGGAACACAGTCCCTAGTAGTTTCAGTGTTTTTAGTCAGCCATTGATTGTTTACAGCTGACAGTACTAAGGCATCTATAAAGAAGCGTAACGTGGAAAGCTGAAATGAGGTCTAGCAGCTAGCTTTACTTTGGCTGGCGAGGTTTCTGGAGGTGCACACTTCTCCGACTGTTGCGCTGGCTCTGTAGATAGCCTACTCCCGCCGCTATGTCCCACAGCACTCAGAGTCCACAGCTAAATCCGCAGCTGAGATACGGGCCGCCGTAAAAGCAGAGATACGGTGAACTTCCATCCTCTCCAAGGCGCTCCGAGCCTGAGTAGCTGGCCTTTCATAACTTTGGAGGAGGTCATGGCTACCCCAAACATCACGTCGCCTTGGACAGCGCAACCCTTTCTCTCGTGGTAGAGGCTGCTCAGGGGTAGTAATCCGCTACTTCTCTTTGGCAGAAAAAAAAATCTGCTCTCTGTGGCTCACAGGGTACTACTCGCGTGCTTTCTGAAAATACCTTTGCGTTCGCACTGTAAGGGTTCCTCATTCCTCATGCACACGAAAATGCATCATTTTTGGCCCGAATAATAACTGTGCTTCTAAATACTATAGCGGAATGTTTTATATTCATATATTATTATTAGAAACACATGAATCGCACCTTTTACTTTCACAGATAGCATTGAATGCAATAAATATAAGATTTCTCCTCCTTTTGTTAACTTATTACAACAATTCCACCGCTAATATAAAAAAGCGTTGTCCCCTCGAAAACGAATTGAAACTTTAGTTTAGGAAACGTTATTGACTATTATAAGGAGAAGTATCCAGCACACCTAGTAAGTGCTTTATGAAGCTTTTATAAAAATAAAAAATATCTTTCAAAATATGAGCGGCAGCTTGATATAGTCTATCGCAACAAACAAACTGTTTATATGAGAATATGCACAATAGTGATTTATATGCATGTGATAATCTATGTTCAGTATCTGGAGAAAATGATGGCAGGCTGTGGAAGGTCATCTATTTTATAAATAAAGCGTATGCACAACATGGTTTAAAAATGCTGGGAGAAAAAGAAACAATTATGTTTTTACTGAGAAAAATAGGGGCTAATATATTTATGTGATGTTGAAGTAATTGGGCGAGTTAGTCTCTTTCATTATTTAGGACACGGTATTTTTATTCATAAGAAATGTAAAAGTTCTAAAGTTATGTGAAAAGATTAAGAGATACTGAGGAGACAAATGCCATAAAGAGCCCAGCGTGAAGTTTTATAAAACATTGGTAATCAGAAAAATATTATCTAGAAGGACATCGGAATCCAGCAAATGACAGAAGAGTTATATCTAAGCATCGGAATGGAATTTTTTTTACAGCATTAAAAAATATCGAAGATCAGACGAGCTCCGAACATGGAAGGAGTCTCCACGAATGATTGTTCTACAGTCGAGTGAGTCCTCGAAATGTTGAAACATTTGGCCTTTTCGAGACCAAAAATTGTGATGACTTCATTAAATATCAGAGGGTTGTCAATAGAGATAGAGTGTTTACTATCACAAACGAGCGAAACACGTTCACGGACCATTTTAGCATTGCAGAAAACAAAGGGGTAAATGACCAAAGACAAAGAATTGAAGATATGAAGACTGCATTAGAACTTCCTAGTGAACAATATGGTGGTTCTGTCTTTGTATAGAAATTAAGTCAGAAATTATAGTGGTTACAAAAAATATTGAAAATTTAACAACTACTACACCAGTGTACAAACTACCTAATACTGTTTTTATGCCGACCGCGGTGGCCGAGCGGTTCTAGGCGCGTCAGTCCGGAACCGCGCGACTACTACGGTCGCAGGTTCGAATCCTGCCTCGGGCATGGATGTGTGTGATGTCTTTAGGTTAGTTAGGTTTAAGTAGTTATAAGTTCTAGGGGACTGATGACCTCAGATGTTAAGTCCCATATTGCTCGGAGCCATTTGAACCATTTTGAACTGATTTCATCTTACACAAATAATTTTCATTAAAAATCAAGATTCTATTGAGGTATTTTAACTACTTAACAAATAATAGAAAGTACTTAAGAAATAATAGAAAATCCGACAGAAAAAAGGGGACAGTAACCTATTTTAGCCCTAAACAAAAACCTTCATTTAACAGCAGCAGATGGCAGAGAGGGTATAATCCTGACAATGTCTTTATTATTGAGAACATTGCTCATCATGCTTCAAAAATAGTAGAAGAACCCATCCCAAGGACGCTACGTTGCCCTATATCTTGTTTCTGGAGATTTTCGAATATAAACTGTACCCTTCAGACGCCGTTTTGTCTTCAAGAAAGTGAAGCGGAAGGCTTTTCTAGAAGAACTTGATCTCGAAGTTGCAAGCATGGAAGCAGACCCAATAAACCACAAAGAATATGCCGAACTTGTAAAGGATCAGTCAAAGAGGCATGCTCCACGTGGATTTCGACCCAATTTATATCTGGCCTCGATTGAAGTTCACAAGAGCTCTTGGACGACTGTCTTAGTAAATACAATGAAAACTTTTTCTCAGCAGTTACAACAGAAGCGAGAGGAGATCTACTCTGAACCAAAGCTGAACATAAAAGGGAAGGAGGGGCTGAACTGTAAGTGGTAGTAAAGTGCAAAACAGTGAAATGGAAAAAAGTAAGTGAACTGTTTATTATTGCAGGAGTAATCGCTGTAACTGTTAATACATTTATCGCACTGTGAGACAAGACGGTCAACGCCTTCAGAGAGAGATATTTGACGTTGTCTACGGAACCATCATTGTGTCCCGCCCACATGCTGCCAAGCTTTTTTCGAGTCCGCTGCAGAAGTTTCGCTGGGAAGCCCTTCCATATCCTCCACACAGCCACCACCTCTCTCCATACGATTTTCATATTTTTAGAGCCCTGAAAAAAGACATCGTAGCCGCGCGGTTAGGGGCACCATGTCACAAATTGCGCTGGCTCTCCCGCCGGAGGTTCGAGTCCTCCCTCGGGCATGGGTGTGTGTGTTGTCCTTAGCGTAAGTTAGTTTAAGTAGTGTGTAAGTCTAGGGACCGATGACCTTAGCTGTTTAGTCCCTTAGGAATTCACACACATTTGAACATTTTTGAAAGAATCGTACCCATCGATTTGCCTCGGACGAAAAAGTGCATACGTAGGAACAATGACGGTTTTGTAGGTAACCAAAACGCCAAAAGGCATTAACGATCTTGTCTCACAATGCGATAAATATATATAACTTTTGACGATTACTTCTCAAACAACGAACGCTTACCGACTTCATTTTCCATGTCTCTTTTTCATTCGACTGTTCCTTCACTATCCTATTTCAGGGGTACTCAACCTGTCAATCGCAATCTACCGGTCGAAACATGTCGATCGCAATCTACCGGTCGATTGCAATGGCTTCATGAGTAGATCTTTCAAAACCTTCGTTCGAGATTTGTTTAAATCAGCTTTTTTGTAAAATACCAGTTTGTTGACAGTGGGTTTTTCGCACAGTATTTGTAGGCGGTAAATCTGACAACAATGTGTCCTCTTTCGTTTCCGTCTACATTTCACCGCCTTTAACGCTCGCGCCAAGCAACAGTGACTTCTCCTGCGTGGTTCTGCTGCGGTGGTGAACCAGATACGCCTTCGCTCTTGTAGGCAACACAAACCTCTCACTTAGTAACGTGTTCCTGAAAAATGAGGGCACCTGAACATATGAAAACATACCAGTTCCATGGTGAGGTATAAGAACAGTTTTGTGTTACAATGCATGAAGATAGGTGTATATGTGTGACGTGTAATTTTACACTACTGGCCATTAAAATTGCTACACCAAGAAGAAATGCAGATGATAAACGGGTATTCATTGGACAAATATATTATACTAGAACTGACATGTGATTACATTTTCACGCAATTTGGGTGCATAAATCGTGAGAAATCAGTACCCAGAACAACCACCTCTGGCCGTAATAACGGCCTGGGCATTGAGTCAAACAGAGCTTGGATGGCGTGTACAGGTACAGCTGCCCATGCAGCTTCAACACGATACCACAGTCCATCAAGAGTAGTGACTGGCGTATTGTGACGAGCCAGTTGCTCGGCCACCATTGACCACACGTTTTCAGTTGGTGAGAGATCTGTAGAATGTGCTGGCCACGGCAGCAGTCGATCAGTTTCTGTATCCAGAAAGGCCCGTACAGGACCTGCAACATGCGGTCGTGCATTATCCTGCTGAAATGTAGGGTTTTCGCAGGGATCGAATGAAGGGTAGAGCCACGGGTCGTAACACATCTGAAATTAAATGTGAAACACTTCCTTCAAGCCGGCCGGGGTGGCCGTGCGGTTCTAGGCGCTACAGCCTGGAACCGCGAGACCGCTACGGTCGCAGGTTCGAATCCTGCCTCGGGCATGGATTTGTGTGATGTCCTTAGGTTAATTAAGTTTAAGTAGTTCTAAGTTCTAGGGGATTGATGACCTTACAAGGGAACCTCCCCATCGCACGCCCCTTAGATTTAGTTATAAGTTGGCACAACGGATAGGCCTTGAAAAACTGAACACAGATCAATCGAGAAAACAGGAAGAAGTTGTGTGTAACTATGAAAAAATAAGCAAAATATACAAACTGAGTAGTCCATGCACAAGATAGGCCACATGAAGGATACCTCTGACCTCAGGAGCGCCGTGGTTCCGTGGTTAGCGTGAGCAACCGCGGAACGAGAGGTCCTTGGTTCAAGTCTTCCCTCGCGTGACAAGTTTAATTTTTTATTTTCAGAAAATTATCAAAGTTCAGGCACTCACACATAATCAACTTCGCCCTCCTAAATTCCAGGACATGTTCAGATTTGCTTGGACATATGCAGGATTTTACGGTCTACACACGGAAAAATTTGAAAACGTTGAATATATATGTTTTGACAGAGCACAGGGAAAACTGTGCGACTGTGAAACTGTTGCAATTATTTGTTGCAGTTTGTGTGACAAACTCTTACATTTTCATCACTATTTTGGGAGTGATTACCACATCCACAAGAAAACCTAAATCGGGCAAGGTAGAAAAATCTTTTTACCCATTCGCCAAGTGTACAAGTTAGGTGGGTCGACAACATATTCCTATGATGTGACGCACATGCCGTCACCAATGTTGTATAGAATATATCAGACGTGTTTTCCTGTGGAGGAATCGGTTGACCGATGACCTTGCGATCAAATGTTTTCGGTTCCCATTGGAGAAGCACGTCCTTTCGTCTACTATTCGCACGGTTTTACGGTGCGGTCGCAAAACACAGACACTAAACTTATTACAATGAACAGAGGCGTCAATGAACGAAGGGATACATCATAACTTTGAGAAAATAAAAAAAAGTAAACTTTACACCCGTGGGAAGACTTGAACCAAGGACCTCTCGTTCCGCAGCTGCTCACGCTTACCACGGAACCACGACGCACCTGAGCTCATATTATACTTGATGTTGTATATATTGCACATGGACTACGCAGTTTGTATATTTTGCTTATTTTTTTCGTAGTTCCACACAACTTCTTCCTGTTTTCTCGATTGATCTGTGTTCAGTTTTTCAAGGCCTATCCACTGTGCCCACTTATAACTAAATCTGAGGGGGTTGCGATGGGGAGGTTCCCTTGTTAGAAGTTAAGTCTCATAGTGCTCAGAGCCATTTTTTTGAGCTTCCTTCAAATATAGGCAGACCTGTCAGATCAATAAAAATCATAGGAACATGAAGCTGCAAAAATGTATACGGCAAAAATGACAGCACTGAAGACAGAGTCTGAAGACAGAAATACAGACTTCAAACGGTTCAAAGGGCTCTAAGCACTATGGGACCTAACATCTGAGGTCATTAGTCCCCTAGACTTAGAACTACTTAAACCTAACTAACCTACGAACATGACACACATCCATGCCCGAGGCAGGATTCGAACCTGCGACCGTAGCAGCAGCTCGGTTCCGGACTGAAACGCCTAGAACCGCTCGGCCACAGCGGCCGGCAAATACAAACTTCACGGCAATGGAACCTGTTCTAGCTTTCTTAGCTCAAACTTTCCAAAAAGTGGATGTGGAAGATATTTCAAGTAGAATAAGTTTTCTTTTCTCTTGTAGTGTAACTGAACTTGAAGAGAAAGTAATTCGATTTCAAAACAATATTTCCTTAAAGTCAGAATCAATGATGATATCTTATGGAATAGTGAATTTAAAAACCTACGCTAAGATTATAAAAGCGGTATCGAATGCTTTATCGTTCTTTGGATCAACTTATCTGTTTGAGGCAGCGTCTACAGCGATGAAAATAGTGAAATTTAAGTGTAGAAATAAACTGACTGATCTTCATTTCTCAGATACTGTAAGGTTGGCTCAGACAAATTATTTACCAGATTATAATAAACTCGCCAGTGACACACAAAGCCAAGCATGTCCCCAAATATTTTTCAATATTTATAATGGTGTCTATTTTCATTTCTGTTCACATGTGTAATATCTTGAAGATGGAGTAACAGGCCTACAGTTTTTGATAGAAAGAAAATTAACTTTTATATGTTTTGTGTAATTAAAATAGTTCATCTTGGCTACAGTGTTGTTTGTGCGTAAAATTTTATCAATTTTTAACTCAATAGATCTCTAAATGAACTACAATGCATGTAGTAGATCTGAAGCCTAAAAAGGCAGAGCACTCCTGTCCCATCTGGGTATGAAATAGAACAGTGAAAGATTGTGTAAGCTGATGAAAAATCTTAACAAAGATACTACGAATCCGCCGTTGGGCACAAACGTTACTACGAATCAAACTACTCGCTAGCTTCTACTTAATGCAAAGACAAGACAGAAGCCGATTAGACTGAATCTCAAGCGAAGCATAGGAGGAGCGGATGGGTCTCTAGAAACATCATTCTCACCTAAAGAGGTTGGAAGACCAATTTGATAACCGGAAGAAAACAATGCAGCAGGCCTTGAGAACAAATGAGCTGAACAAATAAAGCTGTTCGGTCCAAAAAATAATGAATGGCTAGTGAGGATGATAAACAGATTGTTTGAAACATTCCTGATTCCCAAATTATGGAGGAAACCAGAAGACAGTTCAACTGTAAATTGTATGGAAAGGTGTTAGACTAGACCATTGCACCAACTCAGAATACTTAGGAGCCAGCCTAGACCGTACGATGCCATTTAAAAATTACTGACTGTTTTTAAATAAAATTATGAGCTAGAAACAATATTATATGTAAACTTACTGGATCAACCTAGCGAGCACAGCCAAAAGTTCTTCGATCATGAGCAGTGGATTCTGTTATGGGGGAGGGTAATATGTAGCACCGGTATGGAAGACACCTTGCACCTTAAACGAGTGGATGTTGCTTTAAATGACACTGCCAGGATTGTCACAGGATGTTTGAGGCGTACACCAGTCCACAAAATAAATCCACTTGCACCCGTAGCACCTCTAGACGTCGTACGCAAAGCAGCCGATAAAACAAGAAGTAAAAACAGCAAACAGCGCACGGCTCTTAGCCAAAGGGTGATTATAATTAAACTTTCGCTACTTGAGAGGGCCGCCACGAAAAACGAGTGATCGTAGGACAATGGAACTTTGTGGAAACATTTGTAAGAACGTGCGGAAGAGAAACGTATACCAATAATAAAACTAAAAACTGTCGTGTCTGTCTGTTAGTCTGTCTGAATACGTTTCTTCAAAACTACCAGACGAATTTTCTTGGGGTTTTCGCAGGAACTTGAGCATAGCTTGGTATACCGTATAGACTTTATTTTATCAAAATCAGATAGCCGAGACAAAGATATTGTAATTTAAAGCGTTATCTAAAACCACCGTGTGTGTCTCTTTGAACACGCTAATCTTCAAAAATAATAGTTGAATTTTCACGGGGTTTTGAGAGGTAACTTGAACGTAGCATGGAGCACCGTATAGGCTTTATTTCAACAAAATTGGATCAGGAATAATACATATTATAAAAATCGATGTATGTGTGTATGTTCCACATCTCCTCCGAAACCACTGGACCGATTTCAAGCAAACTTATTACATATATCACTTACTGTCAGGAAAGAATAGCTGTGAGGGTAAGTACGACCTACCTATCAAAGGGGTGGAGGTGAAAAAGAAGTGTAGGCCACGACGCGCGAATACCCAGAATTTAGCCATCCAGTATTTGAGAGTGAGAGCACTTAGTGACTTGCAACAAACTTTACACATAATTTCAGGCCTTTGCAAAACTTTTTCTCGCTTAAAACCGCCAAAAAATGACGAAACAAAAGAAGTTTATCGCTTACTACATGTTCGCTGTTCATGCAGTGAAACTGTTGCATCAGGCATGAAGTTTTAATTTATTTCATCTTTGCTACTGACTGTATTCGCGACACATTTTGCAGACAGAGTTGACATATACGATGGAATGTATCTACCAATGACGTCGTAGACACTGCTAGAGAGACAGGTGAAAGATGCGCGCAAATATCAATTTCGATGGAATTTGGTCTTTAGATAGCATGAACCCTGAGGAAGAACATAGGCTATTTTTGAAAGTGAGTAGTGCAAGGTACTTATTTCTTCGAACTATATTAGAAGAATCAGGAAAAAATATTCGCTCTTTGAAAAAGCTATTTACTCTTTGACTTTCTAACTTCATCATGCTCGTGAAAATGATTTTACTGGTTGATATGTGCTACATGATACGATTAACAGTCACGAATACAAGGCTTACACAATCTTCAATGTGTTCAGTCCATATCTCCGCACTATTTGCTGTGCAATGTATAGCTACTTCAGTAGCTTGATACATAGTTGCACACATCTACCTACGCCCCTCTGTACGCACTACTCAACGCCGATGCTGCACATGTCAACGCCTCATGCATATCATGTATCAGCTTGGGAGAGGAGAGAGGGAGGAGCTCACAACTTCCAATCAGAAAAATATTGCACTAAAATTTAGCCTACCGTCCATGAGTCGAGGGAGGAAAAGTCAGTGAGATTTGCTCCCACCTAAGGCAGAACAAAAAACACAAAGTCCTTCCGAGCAGGCCTTGAAGGGCCAACGGTACCTATCGACAGCCGTTTCATCTTCAGCCCTTAGGCGTCACTGGATGCAGATACGGAGGGCATGTGGTCAGTAGACCTCTCTCCCGGCTGTTCTCAGTCTTCGTGACCGGTGCCGCTACTTCTTAGTCAAGTAACTCCTCAATTCGCCTCACAAGGTCTGTGTGCACCCCGCCTTCCGACAGCACTTGGCAGACCCGGACGGTGATCCATCCAAGTGCTAGCCTAGCCCGACAGAGCTTGCCTTTGATGATCTGATGGGGACCAGTGTTAACACCGTGACAAGGCCATTGGCTTTTGAAGGTATAAGGGTGCCCAAAACTACGCTTTCAGTGACACGCCAGTATGAAACTTCTTCTCCCACAAAAATATAGACGAACACCAAGTATATCATTTTCTGTCGCTTATCTGATCTCCCGAGTCCTGCGAAAATGCTGTTCCGCCCTGAAAGTCCAGATGCTCACATTCTTCAGTCATGTGGCAGACTGCAAAACAAGCATTAGCTTGTCCCTATTTGTTCGACTACCGCAAATGTAGCTAAAGTTAGTGTTGTATATTCACTCCTTAGTATTATTCGCTCTTCTGTCTCTGAGAAGAGCTGGACTGCCTGTGTGGCACTGTCCATACAGAACAAAGACCCCCTGCTGTCTCCAGCGACCTTTGGTGGTCACTCACACAGCATCTGAAAGCGACTGCACGTTGCTCAGTTGCATACCTTGGTGACGTCGCTTTGACAGCCTCCTGCTGGACATAGGAACTTTTTCTAATTTTTCATACACAACAGAGTCTAGGGAACCAATATGCTTGTCCAGAAAGCTTACACGGCGTACACATCTACTGTAAGTATCTTAAACGTAAGAAAAAGTTATGAAAATAAATTACTGAAGAAACATTACCGCTGAACATCGTAGTCTCTCACTTATTGATTGAAAACGAAACTGGAGGTAATATGGAAACAAAATCTCATACTCGCATGCAATTAACATATCTGAGGAACCGAATGTGAGAGGAAGGCCAATTAGGTCGTTACCTCACAAGCTCATGCTATTGCACAGACTGTAGCTTACCTAAGTATTGGGCCAAAGTTCTTCCTGGACCAGTTGACACCACTTTCTAATGTCAACGACAGGATCACCCCATCCCTCCCATCCTCCATAGTCAAGATCAAAGTCAAGGTAACCTACTGTTCCACTCTTCCTTCTCCCCACCTCTCCTCCTTCCTCCATCCTCTACTTTGACCCCTCCATTCCTCATCCTTATGGTTCAAATGGCTCTGAGCACTATGCAACTTAGCTTCTGAGGTCATCAGTCGCCTAGAACTTAAAACTAATTAAACCTAACTAACCTAATGACATCACACACATCCATGCCCAAGGCAGGATTCGAACCTGCGACCGTAGCGGTCTCTCGGCTCCAGACTGTAGCGCCTACAACCGCACGGCCACTCCGGCCGGCCTCCTCATCCTTACTCCAACATCCACTTCTGCTGGCCAATTGTGTGGCTTACAATTGCCAGGATGTTGATCGCCAGACCTCTATAACTACGAGGGCTATTCCGAAAGTAAGGTCCGATAGGTCGCGAAATGGAAACCACGGTAAAAATCAAAAATGTTTTATTTGCAACAGTTAGATACACCTTGCAGCTACTTATCTCCATAGTCGCCGACCCGACTTAGACGTGTATCGTAGCGTTGTACCAACTTTCCCATACCCTCGCTATAGAAGGCAGCCGCCAGTGCTCTCCGCCAATTCTCTACGCTGGCCTACGGCTCGTTGTCTTGTGCCGAAATGTTGTCTTCATAACCAGCGGTTCATGTGACCAGAGCTGAAACTCAGAGGGAGACAATTACGGGCTGTATTGTGGGTACTCTCACATTTCCATTTGAAAACGATGCAGGAGCATCTTCATTGCCCCTGCAGAATGCGGCTGAGAATTGTCTTGAAGACGAAACAGCACGACAGTTATGTAATGTTAGCTGCATAGCTTCAGGGGAAATTTCTCACCAGGCCCCCGTACTTGGCGGCAGACACTATTTTCTAGACATCTTTACGCACTCACTACGAGCTCAGAAATGAGAAGAGCGACGTGATGCTAACTGGGGTTATACTAGAGACACTACCCAACACATCTGTGCAAAGCTTTATCGGATTTTCATAGTCGTTTCCATTTCGTGACCGATCGGACCTTACTTTCGGAATAGCCCTCGTATTTCCTCTAGGCTTCCTATTGGTTAGTAAAGTCATCACACTCTGCATGATTGCCATGCAGACTAAGCATCATTCCTGTTCTGTCTACTGTAGTGAGAGGACTAGCAGCCAACACATACTCAAACTGGTCCAAAATTACGCTGGTTCTGTGTTTAATGGTGGGAAAGCTGGGCCTAACACATGACTTGTGACTGAAATAACATATCGCACTATGGACATAGAAAAACAATCACCAACGAGCATGTGTCACATTAAAAACGCTGCTACAAGCTGAGAACAGGTATTCCATACAATCCGACATGCCAGCCAGACGGCATAATAAGAAAAATGGGAGCTGAGACGTTGTTATTGGTGCAATTAATTAGGCCAGTTGGTATACCACAGTCCAAAAAATGGGGGATTGCCTTAGTGGGAAGGTACACACTTAACAGCATTACCACCACCCAATCACTATGGCAAATAATTACCGCTGATCTCCATATGCAACAATTAATGAAATATGATACATTAAAAACGACGTACATAAACAGTTAGCAGGAAAGAAATGCTTGCCTCAGAACACATATCGCAAAACGACACATCGCTGTACCACTAGGAGTTGTAGGAAATGCTTCTTTATTTAGCAATGCTGTGCATCCATAGGAAATGTGACTGTCACAGGCTGACTGGAATCATGACAGCAGCGCGCCAGGAATCATTGAGTGGCTACTGCAAGTGTCGGTGTACAAACGTCTCCAGCAAGAATGTGAGAAGCCAACTGTGGTATTGCCATCTGCTGGGAGGCGCGTAGTTCCCCACCATCGACCTCTTGCCCAAACCCTCGTAGATGCTGAGATACTGCAGGCAAATCCTGACAGATGTAACTCCAGTGCATCTTCAATGTGACAAATTAGCGACCCCTCAAGCTCTCACCCAAATTGTATGCCGTTGAAAGACAGCATAAAAAACACCCAATAATATCTGTACAGAGTTCGAAGATTCTATATGATCATCACCATAATTTACTGCCCATGAAAGTAAAATCTCCACTTTAACGATTTTTCCATGAAGTTTGCACCCCCGCACTAATTACAGATCTGTAGGTGTCTACATGACTCCATCACCAAGCCACTGCAGTCACTGGGCACCGCCCAGTTGTCATTGGCAGTACGCTGACGAAGACCAGCTGTACTGCTATGGCCCAGAGTGCACCGCCCAACCCACCATCATCCTTATATCAGTCCATCTTGTGTGGACAGCCAACCAGCCCACCACAGCTGGCATTCTTCACTGGCCCCTTTGGCAGGTGAGGGTCGTCTGCTGCCCCAGCTCGTAAATCTAACTCATACAGATCGCCGAACTATATTTTTTTATCCATATCACCCACCTCCCACTACAGACTCTGTCAGATATATTAGATAGAAGGAATACAACAGCACTCAGTTATGAAAGGCACTCAGTGCAAGACATATGCTTGTCAAGGAACACATAAACAGCAGAAGAGAAAACGACACACTGCTAACAGCCGCTGGTTACATGTTGCTGGTGATTCTTGTTCTGCACCGTCTGATATTGTATGAAGGAAGGAAGGAAGGACAGGATCAGTGACGATTACTCTAGTAACATCAAATACAGGGACTGATGATCACAACTGCTGCTAGCCGGTGGGGTCAACCACCACTTGTAAGCACCTGGAGTGTGCTGCACACGAGTGTGCTGTGAGGCGCCGAATACTGCATAGCAACATGCCTTTGATGAACCGTGAGTGCACCGTTCCCTCACCCCATCCCCAATACCACTCTGTTGCTACCCCCCGCTTCTTACATCCCTTGTACTGGTTGTGTTCTCCAAGTTAAATTTTTCCATTTTGTGTCAGAAGCATGCGAGTGACTCTGGTTGGCCGGCCGTGGTGGCCGAGCGGTTCTAGGCGCTACAGTCTGGAACCGCGCGACCGCTACGGTCGCAAGTTCGAATCCTGCCTCGGGCATGGATGTGTGTGATGTCCTTAGGTTAGTTAGGTTTAAGAAGTTCTAAGTTCTAGGAGACTGATGACCTTAGAAGTTAAGTCCCATAGTGCTCAGAGCCATTTTGACTCTGGTTGTTATTGAGAAGACACTAAAAATTCTACAGTGGAAAAAAGTTACCGACTGTATTATGATGGCAGAGTGCTACACTCAAAGCCTTATGCTGTGGCAAAGGGTGAAACTGAACCGCACTTTATCGGTCACATAACATATTTATTTGCAAAATGTATTCCAGAGGGGTACGAAAAATTACGCACACTCCTCTTGGTATCGTTCTGAGTCGTAATGTCATGGTATACCATGTTTTAGTGATCACACAAGCTCAATTACGAAGAATTTATTTGAAGGAAGGAAAGATGGAAGGCTATGGTTACATATCCCAAGGACATAGAAGTCATTAGTTTAGTTTAGTTATATCATGTTCCGTAGATCATTTTCACGATTACTTTATCGATATGATGTAGAACGAGCCAGATTACTATTATAGTGCTATTATTGGTATCTCTGAAATTTTTATTTCTACACATGGAACTACATTTAGAGGTACAACTTTTTTTACCAGTTCTGAAACAGAAACTCATCTATGGAACAGGAGGAGTCGTCCGAAATAAATGATTTTAAACTAGATCTAAAACTTGATCTGCTACCTGCCAGACACTTCTTGTTGTCGGGCAAATGATCAAAGATTTTTATTGCTGAATAATGTACTCCTTTTTGAGCAACTGACAGCTTCAATAACGGATAGGAAAGGTCATTTTACCCCCTAGTGTTCTACGTATGAACAACTCTGTTCTTCTCGAATTGGGATGGATTATTTATAACGAATTTCATTAGCGAATGTAAGTACTCTGATGGTGCAGTTAAAATACCTAACTCCTTGAATAGGTGCCTACATGACGTCCTTGGGTGAACACCACTAATTATTCTCACTGCTCTCTTTTGTGCAATCAGCTCTTTATATCTAAGTGGTGAGTTACCCCAGAAAACTATTCCATAAGACATTATTGAGTGGAAATATGCAAAGTACGTTAGGAGGCTAATCTGTTTATTACCAAGACTAGCGATTATACAAATAGCGAAAGAAGCTGAACTTAACTGTTTGAGAAGCTCAGTAATATGCTTCTTCAAGTTCAAGTTGTCATCAATGTGAACACCCAAAAATGTGGAGAAATTTATCCTGTTAAGTGAGCCCTGTTCATATGCTACATCAGTTGTCGGTATGACTACTCGGTGTACAGAACTAAATATAGTGAGTTTTTTCAAAATTAAGGGAGAGTCCATTTTGTGAGAACCACTTAATTATTCTTTGAAAGACATCCTTAACAATATCTTCGCCGGCCGCGGTGGTCTCGCGGTTCTAGGCGCGCAGTCCGGAACCGTGCGACTGCTACGGTCGCAGGTTCGAATCCTGCCTCGGGCATGGATGTGTGTGATGTCCTTAGGTTAGTTAGGTTTAAGTAGTTCTAAGTTCTAGGGGTCTTATGACCACAGCAGTTGAGTCCCATAGTGCTCAGAGCCATTTGAACAATATCTTCAGCTTTTCTGGAACGGGATTTATTATAACACTCGTGTCATCTCCAAAAAGTAATAGCTCTGCTTGCTGAACGTTAAGTGAGAGGTCATTCACATGAATAAGAGACAGCAGAGAACACAAATTTGAACCCTGTGGGACTCCCTCTGTGATAACTCCCCATTCACAAGAAATTACCACCCTCCCAACATTATTTGTGTTATTCAGCACAACATTCTGCTTTCTGTTCGTTAAGTATGATTCAAACCAGCTGTGTGCATAGCCTTCAATTTCATAAAACCTGAGTTTTTCTAAGACTGTGACATGATCCACATAGCCAAATGCCTTGGAAAGATCACAAAAAATACTAAGTTATTTAGGGCTTGTACTGTGTGATGGGTAAATGTGTAGGTAGCATTCTCAGTCGAGTAACCATTCTGGAATCCGAACTGTGACATGCTGAGTAACTTATTTTCACTTAAATGTAAGACTACTCTTGAATACATTTTAGAAAATGAAGTCAACAATGAGATACGTCTATAATTATTTAAGTCGCTCTTGCCCCCTTTCATATGAAGAGGCTTGACAATTGCATATTTCAATCTATCTGGAAAAATTTCCTATGCCAGCGAAGCTTTACATGTATCACTAAGGACTCCACTTATTAAATTAGAACAATACTTCAATATTCTGTTAGAGGAATGATATGCATGAGGCACTGGCATTTGCAGCATCACTACTGAGTAGTGCGTACAGAGGGGCGTAGGTAGAAGTGTGCAACTATGTATCAAGCTACTGAAGTAGCTATACATAGCACAGTATGTACATCATACAACAAATAGTGCAGAGATATGGACTGAACACACTGACGATTGTATAAGCCTTGTATTCGTGACTTTTAACCGTATCATGTAGCACATATCAACCAGTAAAATCATTTTCACGAGTATGAAAAAGCTCAGAAGTCAAAGAGTAAATAGCGTTTTCAAAGAGCGAATATTTTTTCCTGGTTCTTCTAATATAGTTCGAACAAATAAATACCGTGTACTACTCACTTTCAAAAATAGTCTATGTTCTTCTTCCTCAGGGTTCATGCTATCTACAGACCAAATTCCATTGAAATAGATATTGAGTAAAATCTACTTCCAGGAACAAATGGGAGGGGGGGGGGGGGCGGGAGGGGTGGTAATATTCCTTCCATGCATACGTATTGATGCTTGCATTAAATGTGGACCTACTCTTTTCTCACCTTCCTTCTGACCAACACATCAAGGAAGGAAAGATAGCCATTCTTTTCCACCGCCATCACGAAACTAATATTTGGGTGGACTGAATTCAGGCCTTGTAAAAGGTCGTTCAGATTATCACTCCCATGAGACCAAACATCAAAAGTATCATCTACATATCTGAAGAAAACGCACATGTTTCGAAGCCTCCGATTCCAAGCACCTTCCTCGAAATCTTTCACAAACAAATTGGCAATAATGTGTGACAACGGGGGTCCCATCGCAACTCCATCTGTTATGCTCGTAGTACTGTTCACTGACCTGGCAGGCTCTATGTGCACTGCTGTGGCTCGATAATTGTTGGTGGATTTATAGCCAATAGAACACCTAACTGTGACTCCGGCGCTGGGTGTCCTGGCCATGTATATCTGGTCACTGACCCGTGCCGTGCTGTGTGTCTACAAATGACAGTGCATACGATGGAAGCCTGATCCGTTAGACGTCCTCACCCAATACCTCATTGAGGTGCTGCTCTGTTGAAAAGATCGTAAGTGTTTGAGATAACTCTCATAGAATATGACAGAGCGAATGTAAAGACGTATGAATTTATGGTATTAACAACTATAAACTTGTTTGGGTTAACTTACCAACGATTTTTGTTTCTTCTTATTCTGTCTGCGAGTTTTACACACCACAAACTCTAAGCCAGTCCATCTGTGCATAGCTGTAGCTGCACAAGTGATTGTTTGGCCAATAGGTGCTGGAACAGATGTGCTACAACATCGTAGCTAGTGCCACATGAGAAAGCCACTGACGCTCAGCTGTAAGTACTTGTACACATATAATTAACACTATGCAAATTTGTGTACATTGCTCTTGCATGTTTAAATTTCTTACATGCCTTTCCAAGATATCAGTTCGAACGTATCAGATCAATTCTCGATGATCACGTGAGCAGTAGTTGAGCTAATACACTTCCCAGTTCCAGCAGGATAACCCACGACATTTTTGTCATTAAATTCAGTCATAATGTCATTGTCGTAATTGTAATCGTATTGTGTCCATAATTTCCAATAGCTGAGCTAAGATGCTTCCAGCAGGTTAAGGTATAATTTTTTTTTTTTTTTCCAAACTGCACAACTGTCTCAATATTTATCTGGTGATACCTTGCGACGTCATAGCCGGCCACACTCTTTCTGCCGTCGCCATTTTTTTCCGCAACTATCTTGTGTGACGTCATAATTCCCCACCATTCAAACATGTAGTCGAGTTTACATCCAAAGAATGAAATATGAAGGTGATGATTTGGACAGCCATATTTTAACATTCCATAAGCTCCGTGGTTACTGTGCAAAGTCACATTACTGCCAAGGATAGTTTTGGCTGATCAGTTCCATGTCATGGTACAACGTTTGTTCCCCGGTGGTGATTCTGTGCTGTAAGACGACAGAATCACTGTTCACACAGTTCGCGTCATCCTGGACTCGTTTTGTAGGCCTGGGAATGAACTCTCACATGTCCCTTGGTCGTCACAGACACAATTTCACAATATTATTGGATCGTTGCAGTGTATGGATATTCGTGAACTTGAATGCCAGTGTGTTGTTCCATGCATACTAACCGTTCAAATGTGACTTAGAGAATTTTATACCATGCAGGTTTCTGTTGTAAAAGTTCATCAGTGATAAGTAATTTAGGAGTACTGCAATCATATACACTCCTGGAAATGGAAAAAAGAACACATTGACACCGGTGTGTCAGACCCACCATACTTGCTCCGGACACTGCGAGAGGGCTGTACAAGCAATGATCACACGCACGGCACAGCGGACACACCAGGAACCGCGGTGTTGGCCGTCGAATGGCGCTAGCTGCGCAGCATTTGTGCACCGCCGCCGACAGTGTCAGCCAGTTTGCCGTGGCATACGGAGCTCCATCGCAGTCTTTAACACCGGTAGCATGCCGCGACAGCGTGGACGTGAACCGTATGTGCAGTTGACGGACTTTGAGCGAGGGCGTATAGTGGGCATGCGGGAGGCCGGGTGGACGTACCGCCGAATTGCTCAACACGTGGGGTGTGAGGTCTCCACAGTACATCGATGTTGTCGCCAGTGGTCGGCGGAAGGTGCACGTGCCCGTCGACCTGGGACCGGACCGCAGCGACGCACGGATGCACGCCAAGATCGTAGGATCCTACGCAGTGCCGTAGGGGACCGCACCGCCACTTCCCAGCAAATTAGGGACACTGATGCTCCTGGGGTATCGGCGAGGACCATTCGCAACCGTCTCCATGAAGCTGGGCTACGGTCCCGCACACCGTTAGGCCGTCTTCCGCTCACGCCCCAACATCGTGCAGCCCGCCTCCAGTGGTGTCGCGACAGGCGTCAATGGAGGGACGAATGGAGACGTGTCGTCTTCAGCGATGAGAGTCGCTTCTGCCTTGGTGCCAATGATGGTCGTATGCGTGTTTGGCGCCGTGCAGGTGAGCGCCACAATCAGGACTGCATACGACCGAGGCACACAGGGCCAACACCCGGCATCATGGTGTGGGGAGCGATCTCCTACACTGGCCGTACACCACTGGTGATCGTCGAGGGGACACTGAATAGTGCACGGTACATCCAAACCGTCATCGAACCCATCGTTCTACCATTCCTAGACCGGCAAGGGAACTTGCTGTTCCAACAGGACAATGCACGTCCGCATGTATCCCGTGCCACCCAACGTGCTCTAGAAGGTGTAAGTCAACTACCCTGGCCAGCAAGATCTCCGGATCTGTCCCCCATTGAGCATGTTTGGGACTGGATGAAGCGTCGTCTCACGCGGTCTGCACGTCCAGCACGAACGCTGGTCCAACTGAGGCGCCAGGTGGAAATGGCATGGCAAGCCGTTCCACAGGACTACATCCAGCATCTCTACGATCGTCTCCATGGGAGAATAGCAGCCTGCATTGCTGCGAAAGGTGGATATACACATTACTAGTGCCGACATTGTGCATGCTCTGTTGCCTGTGTCTATGTGCCTGTGGTTCTGTCAGTGTGATCATGTGATGTATCTGACCCCAGGAATGTGTCAATAAAGTTTCCCCTTCCTGGGACAATGAATTCACGGTGTTCTTATTTCAGTTTCCAGGAGTGTATATTGTACATACACAAACTGAAAAAAAGATACATCACGAAGGTATTATCCGAATGAGACGGAAATCGGTTGGGTTGGTATCTTACCACTATCTGGGCGGTCTCCATACACGTCTTCGGCCTCGAATCTCATTGAGTGATGAACTGTCTTCGGTGATGAATCCCACTTTGAATTAAGCCCCAATGACCTGTGAAAGATGTGTCTGGAGACACCCCAGACAGTGATGGGATAACAACCTGACTTTTGTCTGTCATACAGCCTAACAATCAGGAGTGATGGTCTGAAATGGCATTTTTTTTTTCATAGCAGGATCCCTTTGTTTGTCATGTGTGGCACCCTTACAACACACCGGCATCTCGACAATATTCTACGGCCTGTTTTGTTGCCGTTCATGGCAAGTCATCCTGGGCTTACATTTCAACAAGATAATGCCCAGCCGCACACATCGAGAAGTTCTACTGCTTGTCTGCATGATTGACAAATCCTACGTTGACCAGGAAGACCGCCGAATCTCTCCCCTACTGAGAACATTTGGAGCATTAAGGTCAGGGCTCTCAAATGAGCTCGGGAGTTTGACGATCTGACGTGACAATTGGACGGAATTTGGCATAGTGCACCTAAGGAGGATATATAACAACCTTTCCAATCAAAGTCAAGCCGAATTATTGCTTACAGGATGGCCAGAGGTGGACCAACGCATTATTAGTTTGCTCGATTTGTGAAGCAGTTTCTGTTGATAAATCATCCAGAGGTGGGCCAGTGCATTATTGACTTGTTCAATTTGTCATACTGGTTCCCTTGAGTAAATCAACAAATTTTCATGAAACTGTAATCGTATGATTGGCTGTATATGTGCATCACATCTACAGATTTCCTTTCCATTCAGATTTCGTTTTGGAGCAGTGCTAGTCAATCTTTTACACTTACTGCCCACTTTTGTATTTCTCTAAGGAGTAAAAACTTCCCCCAAGTTCCGCGGTAATGGTGATTAATAAAGAAGGGAAGTAACTTTACCTTTTAAATTTGTAAAACATAGTTGAAACAATTTAATACCTATAATAATAAAAATGTGCCAAACACTTTATGTCAAAATTTTATGCAAACCTACTGATGTATCTTTAACCCCGAATCGCCTACCAGCCACCATGAAAGTTAGAATGCACTCTAGTGAACGTTAGGGACCAGATTAATTACCACTGTCTTATAATTTATTATGTGAACTTGTGAAAGTTAAATGTATATGTCACATATAAACTGGAGTATTATTATTACTTGTGTTTGTTAAATGTATATGTTGCATGTAGTGGTCTTTTTACCTAGTGAGGTGCCTTAGTTGTTTGCTCACAGGAGTTAAGTCCAGTAGGACGATGGCTCAAATCTATTTCAGACCTTCGCAGCTTAGGTTTTCCGTAGTTTCCGCAAATTCCTCCAGGCAAATGCCGGCGTGTGTCCTTTGAAAAAGCACTGCTGGTTTCCTTTCTTATCTTTGAAGCATTCCAAGCTAGTATTCAGTTTCTAATGACGTCTGTGTGTTCGGACATTTAACCCTAATCTACCAGCCTTTCTTTCATAGAATAAATTCTTTGTAATTAGTCTTGCTGTGTGACCGCTGAAGCACGGTATAACATGACATTACGTCTCACAGGACGATACCAAGTGAAGTGTGTGATTTTCCTAGTGATTATGGAATATGTCCTGTAATTAGACATTTTATGTGACCGATAAAGTGCGGTATAATTTCACACTTTTCATCAGTGTGAAACTTTGCAGAATACGGTAGGGGATATCTTTCCCCATTCTACTGTTCCAGTGTGTTCCTGAAACAAATCAGAGTTGCTCACACACTTCTGATATGCAGCCATACTGTTAGTCGAGCAAGAGTCTGGCTCCATGCAATGTGGTTATGTCTCTGAGTTCTGCCCATTGAGTTGTAGGTCCGTGTTGGTATGGCGCGGTGCGGGTGATCAGAATTGACTTCTCTCAATTAGGCACTGGGGGTGGAAAAGAACGGTGATGGTCATACATAACTTGAGAACTTGAGAGAGGACAAGTTACTCTCTCACCTACTTTCTGCATATGGAAAATTATTAAACATTTTATTACAACAAGATGCAGCTTGAGTGAGATTCTAGAAAGTTAATGGCCTGAGCAGACATTGATGGAGCCTGGTAGGGCGCAAAAAGCACGAGATATGTTTGTGGTTCTTAGCTCATAGAAATGGCATGTTGGAAGTTGGAAGCAAGTGGCGGCGAGCCCATCCCTCAGTAAATCTTGCTGCACAGGCCCACCATGGTACAGGGCAGACAGGGCAGCCCACATCAAGACAGGTCTCCACCAGAACAATGCTGAGCTACCTGCTGCGGCGCCAGCAGTAGCCTGGGCTGGGGGCGACACAGAGGAGTCGTAAACTGGACATCCACGTGTAATAAAAATTCACCTGTTTTTGTGTTCGCAAAAAGTGCAAATAGGCCAGTGAACCACTTCCCTGGTCACCTCGGTTGTATGACAGAAATCCGGTGTCTTATAAACGTTTAGAGATAGAATCTTTATTACACCTCATTACACTAACAAGCTCCAAGGCACAGGCGATTTACATAAAGATCTTTAAGATTCTATCTGTTCACTTGTTGCTGTGGGAAGTGACACGACTTCATAAATCAGTGCCGTTTGTTGCATTGTAAAATGTTAATTACATCCGGAGATATTGTAACCTAAAGTTGACGCTTGAGTACCACTCCTCCGCTGTTCTATCGTGTGTATCGGAGAGCACCGAATTACGTAGGGATCCAAAGGCAACGGTGATGGACCTTAGGTACAGAAGAGACTGGAACAGCACATTACGTCCACATGCTAACACCTTTTAATTGGTATTTTTCACTGACGCAGATGTACATTACCATGAGGGGTGAGGTACACGTATACACGTGGTTTCCGTTTTCAATTACGGGGTGGAATAGAGTGTGTCCCGACATGTCAGGCCAATAGATGTTCAATGTAGTGGCCATCATTTGCTGCACACAATTGCAATCTCTGGCGTAATGAATGTCGTACACGCCGCAGTACATCTGGTGTAATGTCGCCACAGGCTGCCACAATACGTTGTTTCATATCCTCTGGGGTTGTAGGCACATCACGGTACACATTCTCCTCTAACGTACCCCACAGAAAGAAGTCCAGAGGTGTAAGATCAGGAGAACGGGCTGGCCAATTTATGCGTCCTCCACGTCCTATGAAACGCCCGTCGAACATCCTGTCAAGGGTCAGCCTAGTGTTAATTGCAGAATGTGCAGGTGCACCATCATGCTGATGCCACATACGTCAACCCGTTTCCAGTGGGACACACTCTATTCCACTTCGTAATTGAAAACGGAAACCACGTGTGTACGTTTACCTCACCCCTCATGGTAACGTACATGTGCGTCAGTGAAAAATACCAATTAAAAAGTGTTAGCATGTGGACGTAATGTGCTGTTCCAGTCTCTTCTGTACCTAAGGTCCATCACCGTTGCCTTTGGATCCCTACGTAATTCGGTGCTCTCCGATGCACACGATAGAACAGCGGAGGAGTGGTACTCAAGCGTCAACTTTAGGTTACAATATCTCCGGATGTAATTAACATTTTACAATGCAACAAACGGCACTGATTACGTATTTGTTTATATGTTCAGATGTGCTAACAAAACTAACGGGGTTCCATTTAAAAAAACGTAGGTTTGTGTTAAAAACATAGTTCCGTGCATTTTTTTATGGTTTGTATTAACCAATTACACTAGCCCCTCTCCTCACGTTCGGTCTGTGGAATCGATTCGTCAGTATTTGATGGGGTTTACGAAATATATCCAGCGGTAACGTTAGGTGACTCACCCTGTAAATGGTAACTGAGTCTATAATAGGAGGTGAGCGATCTGTATGAGATATACAGGGTGTTACAAAAAGGTACGGCCAAACTTTCAGAAAACATTCCTCACACACAAATAAAGAAAAGATGTTATCTGGACATGTGTCCGGAAACGCTTAATTTCCATGTTAGAGCTCATTTTAGTTTCGTCAGTATGTACTGTACTTCCTCGATTCACCGCCAGTTGGCACAATTGAAGGAAGTTAATGTTGACTTCGGTGCCTTTACAAGTACGACACAACATGTGGTTCATGCACGATGGAGCTCCTGCACATTTCAGTCGAAGTGTTCGTACGCTTCTCAACAACAGATTCGGTGACCGATGGATTGATAGAGGCGGACCCAATTCCATGGCCTCCACGCTCTCCTGACATCAATCCTCTTGACTTTCATTTATGGGGGCATTTGAAAGCTCTTGTCTACGCAACCCCGGTACCAAATGTAGAGACTCTTCGTGCTCGTATTGTGGACGGCTGTGATACAATACGCCATTCTCCAGGGCTGCATCAGCGCATCAGGGATTCCATGCGACGGAGGGTGGATGCATGTATCCTCGCTAACGGAGGACATTTTGAACATTTCCAGTAACAAAGTGTTTGAAGTCACGCTGGTACGTTCTGTTGCTGTGTGCTTCCATTCCATGATTAATGTGATTTGAAGAGAAGTAATAAAATGAGCTCTAACATGGAAAGTAAGCGTTTCCGGACACATGTCCACATAACATATTTTCTTTCTTTGTGTGTGAGGAATGTTTCCTGATAGTTTGGCCGTACCTTTTTGTAACACCCTGTATTTACGCTGGGGGTGGCAGACGAGCCCACACTTATCGAACGGGCCAGTGCGAGGAATGCTGGCTATCAGCAGAAGGAGAACTGATGTGGGCCAGTGGTGAGGTGGGGCGACATGCTCTGGGCCGTAGCAGTGCAGCAGGTGTTTGTCGGTATATTGCCTACGACCATTGGATGGTGTCCAGTGACAACAGTGGCTTCGTGATGGAGTAATGCAGACACTTACAGATCTGTGGGAGAAAACGTTACAGAAAAGAAGTGGAGATTTTGACTTTTGGTGGCGTTAAATTATGTTGAAGATCATATGTACGTTGAGAACTTCGTGTTGCCATAATTGGGTGCTTTTTATGCTGTCAGTATTGCATTCCTACGACAGATATTGTACGTGACATCTTAGGGGTTTCTTTTTTATCACATGGAGACTATGGTTGAGTTACATCTGTCAGGTCTTTGCATGAGAATCAGAGAGTGCGGCAGGGTGGGGCCCAGAGGTTCGTTGTGGGGGCACAGTGCCTTCACAGCAGACGGAAATACCGTATTTGGCTTCTCGCTGCAGACGTGTGTATACGGACCCTCGCAGCAGCCGCTGGGATATTTCTGTCATGGTTCCAGGCATGTGATGCGCGACCAGCCTGTGGCAGTCACACTTCTTATGTATGCACATTGAAGCATTTGCTACAATTTCTAGTAGCGTAGCAATGTTCCATTTTGGCATCTGTGTTCTGTGGCAGGCATTTCTTTTCAGTTAATTGTGTAAATTCGTGATTTTGTTTTTTTTGATGTGTCATATTTCGTAATTATTGAACATGGAGATCATCTATAATTATTAGCCATAGTGATTAGGTGACAATAACGCCTTATTATTATTCTGTTTGTACCTCCCCAGTATGCCTATCTTCCATTTTTGGACTGTGATATACCAGTTGACCTAGTTTAACTGCATCAGTAATAACGTCTCATCTCATCTTTTTCTTATTATTCTTCCTGGATAGCTTGTTTGATCATAGGGAATAACTATTCTGAACTTGTGGCAGTGTTTTTAATGTAATACATGCTTGCTGGCTATATTATATATCATCTCATGGAGATCAAAGTCATGTGTCGAGGCCAGTTTTACCGCCATTAATCATAGAATCAGTATAATTTTAGTTCAATTTTTGTAGGCAGTTGCAGTTCGTTCTCTCACAACGACGTACAGAACATGAGTGAGGCTCAGTGTGCTCGACCAGTGTGCACAGTGTAATTCCCTTACCTGGCCGATAGTTGGCCTAGAGTAAGTGCTGGTGTTGATCCGACAATCAACAAGGCAACACCCACTAGTTTAAAGCCACACTTTTGGTCTACACAAGTGGGGGCTTGGGGTGGAGATGGGGTAAACTGGGGTCAGAGCGGGAGGTGATGATTGTGGCGAGATTTGAGAAGGTGGAATGGGTGAGGGTTGACCTTCACTTTGACCTTGGAGGCGTTAATGAGATAGGAGGCACCCGTCAATCAAAGTGGCCCAATAAGATCTTAGTTACCGCGCTTACTTACCCATAGTTTCAGCGTCGTCCCTACGAAGCTTCATACCAATATGGTGAATAGCTTATCGTCTACAATGATTCAGGCAACGAAAGTTTAATTATAACCCCCTGTATAAACAGCAAAGAGTTCCAAGTCGTCTCAGTCAAGGAACAGCTTCATCAAATGAACAGTACCGCTAGGAAGCCGACCTGAGGCCCACCGCGCATCTTTATGATTGGACTCTCTGGAAAATTTTAACTTGCACACCACAGAGGAAATCATGCAAGTGCAGCAGTTACACTGAGGTGAAAAAAGTCATAGAATACCATCTAATATTTTGTTGGACCTCATTTTGCCCGACGTTGTGCAGCAAATCGGATACGGAAGGTAAAGTAAGTAGATGACAATGATGCTTTTATCACTTCCTGATCTCTCAACGATCATAAAAGTCGAAAAATCTGGCGAGACGCTCCAATATGCTTGACAAGTGTTAATGTTGCATAGTTGTAGTGACGTCGCGTGAGCACTCATCCACCTCAAGGGCAAAATTTATAAATTCAGCATTACAGCAGTGGGCAATGAATGCGCAAAATATAGTGCAGTTAAAAACATGGAAAAAAATCCTATATGTAACGGAGATGAAAAAGATCCACTGGTTCGTTTGTGTCACAAGGCTAAGCATTGTTAAAAATGATTGTGTACGGGAACAAATAGGATTAACGGTGAATATGAATAAACTGAGAGAACAGGCATTAGTGATTAGTAATTAGATTATATGGGCGCATTGTCAGATACGACGATATGAAAAAAATTACCTTTCCTTACCATCTAGGAGGAAGAGAAAGAAAACGACCATGCACCAGAGCAGCACCCATGATAACATGTAACTATCTCAAGAGGTGTAAGGAGGGTAGGGGAAACTACCGGCTCCCCGAAATATTAGATCACTATCTGACATTTCCTAGAATCGCCTAACGAATCCCGTTCCGCCATTCCTGATATCGGATTTCAGACAGTTCTCGGTATTAGCGGAGGACGGACGTGGAAGAGCTCATTAACTGGTGACCAATTAGAGAACACGTCTGCTACGTGTAGGCGGCGAACAAAAGGACACCTACATGCTGCAGGTCTGCGGATGTAACTGTCGACCTAGAAGCCTGCGCGGGTGATAGCGCGCTCGTTAGCCGCCTAGATATTAATTAGACGGCTCGTCTAGCGAAGCTAGGGGATGTCCGGTAGGAGACTCGTGTCGGCGCTACAAATTAGGTCGTTATCTTCTCACAGACCTTCGCCTTACGCAACCAACTGATAAAATGTCCAGTGTTCAAGTGAATCTATAGAATGTTCTTGTAAGTACGCTGTTCCTCATAACCAACAACACACAATGTAAACATAAAAACATCATTATATGCTCCTCGTTTCCTCAACAGGAACCGAATTGTCGAAACAGTGGTAAAAAGAGCGCGGGAAGACTTAGTCATCCAGGATGGTTTCCATCAGATATTAAGAACTACATACAGCATGTATGTATAAAAAAACCATGCACCACGAAGGAATTATCCAAATGGGCCAGAAATCGATAGATGTAATGTACATGTAGAAGCAAATAAATGTTTACATTTTGAAAAATATTGGGTGATTTATTCAAGAGAAAGACCTTTACAAATTGAGCAAGTGGTCCACCTCGGGTCCATATGTGGGCAGTTGTTCGGCTTCTCAAGGACTGACAGAGTTGTCAGATGTCCTCCTGAGGGCTATCGTGCCAAATCGTCAAAATCCTGAGCTGGTTGGAGAGCCCTGCACATAATGCTCCAAACCTTTCTCACCCGGCGCCTTGCTGGGCAAGGTAGGGCTTGGCAAGCACGAAAACGAAATAGGGCACAGATTATCTTCGGTTTACCTCTGTGCTGTAGGGGTGCCACGGATGACAACCAAAGGCATCCTACTATGAAAAGAAATGGCCCCCACAGGCCATGACTTCTGGTTGCCAGGTCTCCAGACCCGTGTTCGCTGGACATCGGGGCTCAAATCGAAGCGGGACTCTTCACTGAAAACAACTATACTCCATTCTATGTGATTCCAGAGCGAAGACATGTCTGGAGACGCCCCAGACAGTGGCGGTAAAGCAACCTGAATGTCATCCGCCAAACTGTCTGACAACCAGGAGCGATGGTTTGGGGTGCCATTTGTTATGATTGAAGGACCCCTCTGATGATCATCCGCGGCACCTTTACAGCACTACGGGACGTTGACGATATTCTACGCTCCGTTTTGTTTCACATGGCAAGCCATCCTGGGCTTACATTTCAGCAAGACAATGAACGCCCGCACACGGTGAGAGTCTCTACTGGTTGTCTTCGTGCTTGCCAATCCCTACCGTGGCCAGCAAGTTCGCCAGATCAGATTGTTTGGATCATTGTGGGCAGGGCTCTGCAACGAGCTCGGGATTTTGGCGATATGACGCGTCAGTTGGACACAATTTGGCACGCTATCTCTCAAGAGGACATCCAACAACTCCATCAACCAACTCCAAGTCGAATAACTGCTTGCATAAATGACGTAGGTAGACCAACACGTTACTGACTTGCTCAATTTGTGAAGCTCTTTCATTTGTTAAACCATTCTGTTTTCTGCAATTGTATTCTTTGTCTGTACATGTCCACCACATCTACCGATTTCCACTCCATTCGGATAATTTCTTCGTGGTGCGTGTTTTTTTTTTCTTTTTCTTTTTGTGGCTTAACGTGCATATTCCTTCTGTAACTTTCATCATATTCTAAATTCTATTCGGCATCCTCTATACAAGCTCTTGGATATCAGCGTATCCTGTCGGCATCTATTATTCTGCAAGAGCCTCTGAAGCTTCCTAGAGGGTTTTGTACAATAGGACAATCATTACTGAAACACTCGAGTTAGTCCTACCTATTGTCTGTATGAATGATAGATACGATTGCTGGGCATTCCGTCACATTTGTCCATACAAATACTTGATGCATGGGACATAGGAGCAGGGCTCTACGTCGAACGGCATTTACTTGACGTACTTCCCGTGGGTAAAGCAACTAGATATTATGTAAATTGAAAGTGTAGCGGGGAGGAAGGAAAAAAAAGGGAAGGAAGTAACGACATCAGCCGCATCGGGATTTTATGAGGAGTCAGCGGCAACGTGTGAAAATGTGTACTGGACCTGAATTCGAACCCGGAATCTCTTGTTTACGAGGCAGTCGCTTCAACCAGTGCGCCAGCCGGATGCAGTGTTGACCGCAAATGCGCGGACTGTCTCGGCACGCTTCCCGGCCGGTTCACACTCCCACCTGTCTACAGTCCCCATTCAGGTCCCCCAAGCTCGCTGATTTTAGATTCCTGCTGGAGGTCGAACGTAGATGTTCATCCGCACTGAAGGTTGTGGAATCGTCTCCCATCGAGGCGAATCGATCATATGAATGCTTGGTGTCTCTTCTTTCGGACACTATTCATTCATATAAAACGAGGAGAGACAGAGGCATGATTTATGCAGCCGCTTACACTAATGCAGCCCCATACTGCACAGGATCGTGTCATATTGTATAGAGTTTCTGCACAACATTCGGCGTGCACCGCTCACCCCTGTGTTTTCCTTCATGTTCACTCTCTTTATCTTACATCTGGAGAAATCGCGAATCGTCTGTGAATAACATGAACTCAATGGGTAAAATACTAGTCACGTCATTAAAAGTGTACACTGGTCGCTTTGGCGCTGTACGTGGTGTACAACTTGTACTAGGCGGTCATGCCATCCTCCACTGCTCACGTAAAGTGCAGTTGTGGAGTGGCTTGTACGTGAAAGTCGCTTGTATGGATCAGTGCAGTAAGATGCGTCGTCATGGTGACGTGGCAGAATGCCAAGAAGGAGCTGTCGTGTTTGGATGTGCCCATGACCACACTGTGAATGAAGTTGCCCGATTTGTTACTGCAACAGCGCGGACTGTCCACGGCGTTTGAAAGGAACGGTTTATCACTCTAAGATATGTTACACGGATCTTGTTCCTTTTAATTGAGACCTTCGTACGTCCATTGTTCCTACACGCCGTAACAGCAACGGACGTAAGAAGATCTTAACCGACAGAAACAAGAGAGAAATGTTACGCCTTGTCAGTAACAGTCGGATTCAAAACGGACAGGAATTACTGCTATCAGAGAACACAGTTCTGTGAGAACTTTGCGAAGAAATAGCGTGCAATCCAAATTTTAGTCCATTACCTCGTAAAAGGCCATTGCCCACAGGGCACGTGGTTCTGCAAATCTTCAGTTGCTTGAACACAGATACTGAACTATAGCTGACTGGTGACGTATAGTGTGGTCCGACCAGTCGTGATTTTACTTTTCAAATTATACAAGGCTGCGTGTTTACCGACTGCCCAATAAGGCGTTTAATTGACAGAATGTAGAGGCTGTAGTTCCACCCGGACATGGCTCTGAGCTGGTTTAGAGGTGTTTATCGCACTATGACTTGGGCTCACCCATTAAGATTACCGTGAACATGAATCAGGACATTTACTTCAACATTCTCAGGTACCAAGTGCTGCCGTCTCATCTACCCCTTAGTAATGAGTATGCTGTGGACACTCCCGACTTCCATCATGACAATAGCATTGTACACAAGACTGCACACGAACATTCCTGGTTTGACGAGCTCTCAGGCACTCTATGGCAACTCAACTGGTCCACGGAGTGTCAGAATCTTAATCTCATAGCAAATGTCTGGTACTGTTTCGAACAGTGAATGTAACATAATAATCAACATTCCCACAAGTTGGTAGCTCTACTGGATATAATTACCAATGAGGGGTTTCAAATGGATTTTGCGTACCTGAAAAAATTTGTATACTCTTCTCCGCGCCGAACTGATGCCGTCATCAAGGCTAGGCACTGCGTTACTATGTGTTAGCGTCAGGTCTTCTGGGGTGACTAAGCTTTTGTTTGTTGTGCTTAGTCCTGTAGCAGTGAAATTGGGTACGGGCGAACAGAAGGCGAGCCGTGTAATTTTGATGGCTTCAGTGGGGCACTTGCACAACACGTCACAGACTAGAGTTCATTTCTCGTCACCTTATCTTCACAGTCTGATGGAAACCCTTGACTCCAGTGGCCCCTCCAAAAGTCTGGTGCAACTTCCCAGCAGTCATTCCACGAAGTCACAATGCAGAGATGACCAAGCAGCTTGCGTGGTGTCGGGGTGTAGAGGTGGGACATTCACCTAATTTTATGTACATCTGTATCAGTAAGGCAGGTACCCTCTACTTCTCTCTCTTCAGCTGCCACTTTTTCTATCTCGCAGTGGACAATAATTAACACTGCAAGTTTTTTTTTTTTTTTTTTGGGCCTCGAGTGGACAATTCAAGAGTTGACACCTGTGTCATAATTTATTTTGGTGAAGATTTGATTAATTAACATCCCTCAAAAACGTATGGTACAAGGGCATCGTAGCCGGCCGGTGTGGCCGAACGGTTCTAGGCGCTTCGGTCTGGAACCGCGCGCCCGCTAAGGTCGCAGGTTCGAATCCTGACTCGGGCATGGATGTGTGTGATGTCCTTAGATTAGTTAGGTTTAAGTAGTTCTAAGTTCTAGGGGACTGATGATCTCAGATGTTAAGTCCTATAGTGCTCAGAGCCATTTGAACCATTTGAACCATTAAGCGTAGTACCTTAACTATACAACTGATAATCAGATTGGCTATCACTACGAGATTTATTAACTTAGGATCCAGAGACAATCCAATGTACAATGTAATTATTCTGTAATATAATAGACAAAATTAGGTAACTGAGAGTGAGCTGTTGGCAAAGTCAAGTGGGGGGGACCTGCTATGTAACAACGGCTCCCTACGTTCTATTGGGAGAGGGTGAAATTTCACATAGACTAAAAATTCTTCTTCGCTGTCGAACAGTGGTCTAGTAAGATTATTCATCTACAGCTTCACACATGCAAAAATCCCTGGTGTGGCCACAATTAAATGGTGCACGTAACTAAGAGCGTCAGCATGAACAAACAAGTCCCAACTTTGCTATTGCTGCCAATGCTTGACCGAACTGTGAAGTCTTATCGTGGGCAGACAACTATCAGCACTGGGTTGCTCTGCACACTGCAAACAGGATTTCCGACCTCCGTTACGAGCTGCAGTCGCGGATAATTTCTCGACAACTGACGGATTCTGAAGATAACTTTTTCCGACCGACGATTACGAATGGGATTTGCGAAACTCTGACTGGTCTACCGTGACAGTAATCAGTCCTATGTCGACCTAGAATTTGGTCTTCTATTCCACGATGAAACACTCTCCCTGGCGGACCAGATGAGACTCCTCCAAAAGTATGCTCAGCGCACCAACGCCGGAAAATTAGCGCTCTCCGGCCCCGTTTCCTGCACTTCCAATCTTGGCTATGAGCGGGATCGTACGCCAGTCGTTTTCATACTGTACCCCGTGTACAACCCCTCCAAGACCACCACGCAAAATCCAGCTCCAACGTAGCGACTTGCACCCAAATTTGAGATACGCTCTATGACGTCAGCATTAACCATCTCCAATCCTCCAATAATCTCGCCCCTTCTTTGCCATCCGTGGGAGGACAGAGGTATGAGAAACTGCACCCGAGAACCACGAAATAGCATCTGCATGTTTCGCCTATCTGTCGGACACCCCACTGTGTCTGTGAATGCCACCCTCACAATGCACACGCTTTGCACCGAGACGATGACCAGTACACCGTACTCACAAGGGAAAACCCCCCTCCCCCCCCCCACCCTCAGATTTAGTGGTACGATGGCCCAGTGGATAGCCCGGCAAAAACTGAACACATATCAAGCATGAAAACAGGAAGAAGGTGTACTGAACTGCGAAAAAAAAAAAAACTGTGGACGGTCCAAGGTTAAATAGTGCATCATCCAGCAAAGTGTAACAGCCGCTGCTTAATGGTTTGCCGGCACGGTAGCTCAGCGTGTTTGGTCAGAGGGCTGCTTGCCCTCTCTAATAAAAAAACTGAGTAAATGAATCAACGATCAACTTGTACGGATGTCTTGTGACGTCCGCCCAGACCAAACGCAATGAACAATACCAAACAAAATGACAAAAGAAAGTTAAGATGTCACGGTGTTGGACTGCAAAGCCGATGAGCCGTGTTCGAAACTTCCTTATGCCCTTTATTTTTATTTTTTCCATAACACTGTGACCTGTCCGTCCGGTCATTGAAATGTTTGTTCCCTTTCTGTAGTCTTTGTACTTGTCATATTATACATTGGTTATACAATATGACTCATGCGGCAGGAATAGATTACCGTCGGAAGTAAATGTGAAAATAGTGAGAGCAGGCGAGGTACCACATAGAAGTCTCACAGAAATGAAAACAAAAAAAAGGGTGTTAACTATGTTACAACAAAGGAGTTCAAGAGTCAAAACTTCCTTAACTTAACGCAACTTCAAAAACATTAAAAAAGTATGTTTTAACAGAGCGCAGAGAAACTGTATGTGCAGCTGATGCGTTCATTTGTTGCAGCTTATGTTGAAAACTTGAATGTTTTCGTTATTTCCTTTGGAGTGATCACATTTACATTCATACGAACACCTAAACCGGGCAGGGAAGCATATCTTACTCACTCTCCAGGGGTACAAATTAGGTGCGTCGGTAAGATATTTCCATCTTATGAAACACGTACTGCCACTAATGCCGCGTATGACACACCAGACGTGTTTTCCGGTGGATGATTCTGTTGACTTGCAACCTTGTCATCAAACGGTTGCGGTTCCCATTCGAAGGCCACTTCCTTTCAGCTGCTAATAGAGTGGTTGTGCAAAATTAGCTCTCATTATAGGTTACTTCCTTACACCTCACTGTTGCAAACGGACGTTACACCAGGACACAGACAGAAATCTGAATACAGATATTGGCAGGAGGGAGCTTCGAACACGGCCGCCCAACTAAGCAGTGCAACACTGTGACCAGTTAACGACGACGCCGTACCTCTTGTGCCTCGACGCTTCACTGTTTCTACACGTATTTTGCTTTTTTTCCACAGTTCAGAATACCTTCTTCCTGTTTTCATGCTTAATGTGTTCAGTTTTTGACGGACTGTCCTCTGGGCCCTCATACCACTAAATCTGAGGGTGGTGCGATGGGGAGTTTCCCTTGTCAGCAGCAAAACTATTTTGGAAGGCGCCAGCCAGTCGCTCCAGACTGCAGCCGGGCCACTGGTCTCTACATGCAGGCTGCTACAAAGGCATACCGCCTACCGTTCGCCAGTGGTCGCCTCTGTCGGCACCCCGCTTTTGTCACCGACCGGCCGCCTTCTGGGAACTCTGCCTCCACCACACGCGGTTCGCTGAGAGAGCGGCCACAAAGATTCAGCAGCAAAAAAGAAAGAAAAAAAAAAAAACGAGACGAGAGCCCACACCCAATTTCATCGGAGCAAATAAAGTTAGAGCTTCAGTAACCGATCACAGGTTATTTCCACGATCTCAATCGGCCCGTTCCCACCTGCGAGATTTCGGGTGAGTTATAAAAACGGAGAAAAAGGAAGAGCACGAGCTAACAAGAACTTTGCGTCTTTCGAACTGACATCGTGTGGTGGCTGTAACGCACCTACGACCTTGTCAACCGCCTTGTCACCTGCCGTGTGAACGTTACGAAATATCCAGTACGCCTGAATCAGAGTGACAGCTCTTCGTCTTCTGTTAATTTAAAATGACGGATTACACGTGTTCAATTCGACACGCTTTTCGCAGAAGGTAAGGGGTCCCTTCATGTAGGCCTATAAGGGATAATCACACAAAAACGAGACAGATGGAAAAAACTAAGTATACTGTTTATCATTGCAAAATTAATCGCCGTAGCTGTTAAAAGATTTATCCCATGTGAGACAAGACGGTCAAAGCCTACATAGAAAAGTGTTCGCTGTTGCCTACGGAAACGTGATTGTACTCATACGTGCACCTATTCGTCTGAAGGAAATCAACGACCACGAATTTCTTTTTTCGTGGCTTCAGAAATAAGTAACTTCTACGGGGAGAGATAAGGACTGTTTGGACGGTGTGTGAGGGTTTCCCAGCGAAAGTTCAGCTGCATTATCGAAACAACCTAGACATATTTCCCGCCTACACGTTGCCAAGGTTGTTTCGAGTACGTTGCTGAACTTTCGATGCGAAGCCCTGACACATCCTCCAGTAGGCCCCGATCTATGGTGTAACTAACCACGTGGTCGGCTCCCCACGGACGAAAGACACATAAAGCAAGGAAAATTTACGAGAAGGCAAAGCCCTAAATATTTAGAAAGGTGAAAGCTTATGCAGGCACACCTGAAGGCAAACAGACATTCATACAGAAGCGAGTGCTCACTTCTTATCGACACCTTTGTGTGGCGCTCTTCCAGCGGATCCAAGTTTGCTACAGAAATTTGATAAAAGAAAAATCTGCTAAAGTTTTGCATTCCTTGCTGCGACAAGGCAAAGCAATCTTCCAGATTTGAAAAGCGAGACCAAAGGCTAACAGCTCTCCCCTCGCCAAGTAACAACGCGCCACGCGGTCAGTCTAACTCACCCTTCTTCGACTGGAGCACAGCTGTGGACGCTTCCCGTACCGGCGGCAGACTGCCTTCCGCTTCTCCAGCCTCTTCCACGCTCCGCGTGGACCGGAAAACCCAAAGATGCCATTTCCGCCACCAACCTAACGCAGGTGGATTTCTCACAAGTAGCGGAAACCTCTTTGCCGACTTGACCACTACGAGAGTTGGCTATTCTGTACAACTGCTGCTGAATCTGTACGACTATCGCAGACTTTCTGCAGCAGACTACGCCACCGTCTAGCAACGTGACACACAACCACATTCATTCAATCACACTACTATGAGAGTAAAGAGAATAGAGAAACGAGGAAAAGAAAGAGAAATGATAATGAAAATGGGCTACCGGACTAATGAAAGGTGGCTACAGGACCCTTTCAATGGTCCTGCGATATCTATATTTTTGGAGCCCTAAAGAAAGACATTCGTGGCCATCGAGTTGCTTCAGACAAAGTTGTGCATGCATGGGTACAGCCATGGTTCCATAGGCAACCGCAAACATTTTTTAACGAAAGCATGTACCGGCTTGTCTCACAGTGAGATAAATGTATTAACAAATAAAGCGATTACTTTTGAAATAAAAACAGTTTACTTACATTTCTCTATCTGTCCGTTTTCATTTCATTGCCCATTACAACAATGAGACCCTTCGTTTTGAAGGTTTCTCTGACTCTGTAAAGGTAAGTCTACAGAATAAGTATGACGTGGAAGTCGCATTCACTGAATGGCTAAGATCTTGAGGTAAGCAATGCGGGGACACCAACTGCAGAAAGAGAGATAATACACCCGACGGTCAAAAGCGTATTGTATAAATTTCATAACAGCGAACAATTTCCTGAACGATGAACATTTTATTACCGGAACAGTACAGTTAATTCCACTCGTTGCTAAAGCCGCATGCAAACGTCGTCCTCAAATTCCAAAAAGAAAAATAAAAGAAATGTGAAAGCTGCAAACGTCAGGGCATTGATTGGCAGCCTTTGAAATTTGTGCCGGAAATCAGTTTAATTTTGACACTAGGCAACACATGCTGACATTAAAAAACGTTAAATGGTTCCAATGGCTCTGAGCACTATGGGACTCAACTTCTGAGGTCATTAGTCCCCTAGAACTTAGAACTAGTTAAACCTAACTAACCTAAGGACATCACATACATCCATGCCCGAGGCAGGATTCGAACCTGCGACCGTAGCGGTCTTGCGGTTCCAGACTGCAGCGCCTTTAACCGCACAGCCACTTCGGCCGGCAAACGTTAAATTGCAGCCGACAATCTGAAATAACTAAGCTTAATATTTGCTTTGATCGTGAGCACTAATTGCTGCTATCAATTAAGAACAAACGGATTAAACTGTTAAACTAGCTAAGAGAGAGAAATAATAAAACCAGATTGCTAAAATGTCGCTCCTAGAAACACTGCGCCCTCTCTTAAATGGATTTAAAAATGATGTTAGTTTATGTGAACATCAACTGATATGAGAACAAATTACGCACATCGTAAGAGCTTAATCGTATAAGTGCATTGTGACACTACTGGAGCGATCACTTATTAAACATCCTGATATTGGTCTGAAGGTTATCTAGAAAGTGACCTGCTACCCTATAAGAAAGTACTGAAATTGTTAAAAGGAAATTCATTAAAAAATCTTAAAACTAAATCTTCGTATTACTCTTCTACATAATAAAAATTCAAATTTAACCATTTATTGTGTATTCTAACGTGATGACACATTCCCTCTGAATGACTTTTTACCGTCTGAGGTAGTACCCTGCCCGTGGCAGCATCATGAAGTTCCTGGTCGAAGGCAATGAGCTGGCTGGGGAGTCACTTTTTTTATGTACATCAAGATGTGCCAGTTCTGGGAAGGATGTCCAAAACGTCCGATTTTAACTAGGGCAATAATGCTTGTGTTTTCTGAGCAGAAGTATGCGAGAATATTGTCGTAAAAGGAAGACCCACCGTTTTTGAATGACCCTTTTTGGGCTATGTACGAGACTTTTTTTTTTAGCATTCCTGATTTTGGACTAGAGTGGGATGATTTGGAGTATTACTTAGAATATCTACTCTGTTTATTTCAGTCTGTTACAGTGTGCCAATATATTGAATTGACAGCGGCCGGTGTGGCCGAGCGGTTCTAGGCGCTTCAGTCTGGAACCGCGCGAACGCTACGGTCGCAGGTTCGAATCCTGCCTCGGGCATGGATGTGTGTTGTGTCCTTAGGTTAGTTAGGTTTAAGTAGTTCTAAGTTCTAGAGGACTGATGACCTCACATGGAAAGTCCCATAGTGCTCAGAGCCATTTGAACCATTTTTGTTGAATTGACAAAAATAACAAGCTGTACATTGAAACGTAAACTGCTGGATTTATCACAAACTGCAGGGTACAGTTAAATTTTACCGAAAGTACTAACATGGAATTGACAACGATACAGTGCACTGTACATGGAATAACCATGTGGTGGTTTTACAGAAAATCAAAAAGGTTGGCTTAGTTCTGGTGACAGTGCAGACAACCAGTTCATGGACTGTTGATAGAAATTCAGTCTGTTGGGTTCATAACAAATGACAAGATTGGCAAGAGACCACCAGCAGTACTGTAATAAAATGGATCCCATTACGGCTAAGCACTACAAAATAGCATGTCTCAAAACTTCTGCAGTAGTCCTCCACAATGCTGAACTGATATGACAATCAAAGGCATTCATGGCATGGAGAGATTCGATTGCTGTGGCAATGAAACTGTCTTGCAGTGGCCTTCAAGACTGGTTGTCCTTCCACGTTCCGTAAAATCGACGAACAAGATTTCTCTAGGATGCCAAGCAATGGACGTCAAAAAGTATTTGAACATATTTCTAGTCGTCATAACAGTACAAAATTTAGATTGACATTATTTATCAACTTAATCACCCTGATTTTCGACGACGACGATGATGATGATGATGTTTGGATGTGGGGCGCTGAACTGCGCGGTCATCAGCGCCCTTTACAAAGTCGCAATTTGTACAAAGTCAAATTTTTTTACACAGTCAAATCTAGCCACTGTCACGAATGATGATGGTGATGATGAAACGATGAAGACAAGACAAACACCCAGTCTCCGAGCAGAGAAATTCCGCAACCCGGCTGGGAATCGGTCCCGGAACTCCTTGATCCAGAGGCAGCAGCGCTAGCCACTAGACTACGAGCTGCGGACTGATTTTCGATGCACTTGGACGATCGTTGCCCAAGCAATACCTGTAGCAAAAAGTTTTTCAGTTGAGCAGAACCCCACGTGTGCACGGCTTCTTTCAGTTCTTCCTCGGAGATGGATCGACGAGCTCTTAGACAACCTTTAATTGGGCTAGACAAATAGAAATCCGACAAGCAAGATCGTGACAGTACGTAGGATGCTCAGACACTCTACATGCATTTAGATGAGCGTTTGTATGGTGTGAGAGGCGATATGTGGACAAGCGTCGTCCTTTAAAAAGAGAACGCAGTTTGACAATAGACTTCGGCGTTTGTTTCGAATTGCAGGCTTCAATTCGTTAAAGATCATATCACTGCAACGTTGACTGTTTAGTGTTGAAACCCTTCTCAGGTAAGGCTCTGGATTTAGCCTTTGTGCGTCCCAAGAAGCTGCGAGCATCTTTTCTTTCGCCTGGAAATTCATAATGTTTCCACTGTATACGCTTTATTCTGTCGTTCAAATAGGTTTCATCTTCTTCATTAGAATGTCGCTCCAGCAGTAGCTGCCATACACTCGCAACATTGCACTTGTGCCCTGGGACTGATCGTGCACAGGCTTTACAGAGTTTGGTTCAAATGGTGCAAATGGCTCTGGGCACTATGGGACTTAACGTCTGAGGTCATCAGTCCCCTAGAACTTAGAACTACTTAAACCTAACTAACCTAAGGACATCACACACATCCATGCCCGAGGCAGGATTCGAACCTGCGACCATAGCGATCGCGCGGTTCCAGACTGCAGCGCCAAGAACCGCACGACCACCTCGGCCGGCTACAGAGTTTACAATAAACACTTGCACGGAGTGACACTTGTACAGACAGGGATGTATTGACATTTGCAGGGAGCTGAGGACACTGTAGGTACTGGACAGGGTGTTCCAGAAGTAGGATACGCCAACCTATCCACCACTACCTGTGACCTATTCTGGGGAAGGCCATGGCCTGTTTCCTGTACAAAGTACAAAGTTCCCTGTTCCCACACCAGTTCTTAGTGTGCCAGAGTTTAGTACTGCAGCTGACCCTTGACTAGCAAGTACTGTTCCGTGTTGCAATGCTGAGATAATGGAGCTCACTGAGACCACCAAAGGAAAGCCTTTACTGATTTGCAACGATCATTGGTATATAGTGAGCTATACAAACAAACAAGAAGTGACTTGACTTCTGAAATTTTCCCGGCGTATTTCTTCTTCTAATAATTTCCGGGTATGCAGCCGGATCCCGTCGACATTCTGCCACGATATTTCGGCCCAGAACATGTATAGAACATGAAAGATACACCCGTCTGCGGCAACCGTCAAAATCGGCAGTAGCAGAGCACTGTATTTCATTGGGACATTCAATGGAATACAATGGAACAAAAATTTTGGCCCCGGTTTCCGGTTTTTGGGATTCCGTAATCAAGGAATCAGTGGAAATACGTCTTGCCAATAATCTTATAAATCGTGACAACGGCTTTCAGCTGGATAAAAATTGGAATCCTGTTATTAAAATTATACAATCACAGCGGAATCGACAGTGTCATTCGATAATCAATGACTAGATGAACCTTTATTTTCACCACCGAGGGAAGCACGTACAACTCGACTATGCTGCGCATGTCAACACCTGACGCATGCGCCAGTACATTTCGCATGCGCGAGATTCGGCATAAATACCGCGACTGCACCTGGGCTCTTCAGTAGTTGTGTACTCACCTGATGATGGCCGGACGTCTCTGGGCCGAAATATCGTGGCAGAATGTCGACGGGATCCGGCTGCATACCCGGAAATTATTAGAAGAAGAAGTGACTTATTGGGGTTGTGTAAACTTTCAAAACAATAAATACAAAGGAAGATTATCCACAGAAATAACACAGTTTCGGGGGAAGGTATCCACGTTTGTATTCCAGATAAAGCAGCAAATAAAGTGCGAAAAAATGTTGGCAGTGCAAAGAAGCTGAAAAATAGGAAAAGCCAGACGCTACAGTTTCATCAGTTTACGTTGAAGACGTAGGGCAGCTCTTCAATCGAGGCCACAGTTTAGTAACATCATTACCAACCAGCGCGAAACAATCGTTTCATCCTGGAGGAATATTCTTTCAATAAAATAATTTGCTGATAAATCATGACAGCAATTTTTTGCTTGCAGTTGATACCAGGGGACCGAATGACGGAATACTGGTGTTTGCCAGCGAAGTGGGAAAAACGTGTTTCAGTTTGGACAGGTGTTTATTCTCTACGCCGACCTTATTAACTCTTGGGAGGAAACAAAAACCATTCCTTTTGTTTACATTTTGCTGCCAAATAAAAGGTAAGGAACATATGAACCTTCTTTTTTTAGTTAAAACTAACGTGCCTGGTGGAACCCTGTACCTCTGATCATGGACTTCGAAATTGCCATCGTCCAAGCAGCTAACAGTTTGTTTCCTGGAACAGAGGTTACTTGTTTGCAGTTATCACTTTAATCAGTGTTTCTGGAAACAAGATCAGTGTTACGGTCTCGTTTCAGTCTACTACGAAAACGAGCAAGTACGCTATCACATAACAATGTGTTCTGCTGTAGTACAACTTCCCCGGGAGCTGTCGGTTGATGGTTGACTGTGTAGTCAGGAGAGCACGCCTGAAATCCAAAAACTTCAGGGCTTCTGGGACTAGTTAGTGGGCAAGTGGCTCGATAACGAACACATACCAAGAGAGATGTGAAGTTGCAGTGCTAAGTGCCATCGTACTAATAACGTCTCAGAAGGATGGAACCAAAGAATAAATACATTAATACCAAAAGTTCATCCAAATATTTACTGATTAGTGAAAAGTCCTTGAGAAGATGCAGAGTAACATAGACACTAGTTTGACCGATCAGTTTTAAACTTTGATGGGAAAAGAAGCAAAAAGTCAGTAATAAAGACTGACGAAACGATTGAAAAGGCTTGAAAGAAACTCCAAATTAATGGGAACTTAAAATCATTTCTAAGTTGTGTGGCCAATGCACAGAAGTTACAATAACGACTAAAACGTAAGCATCATTGCAAAATTTGTGAGTATTGAAAGGTAGTTTAATGTAATCATTGGGAATTATGTAAATATTGTAAAGAAATTTAAAGGGGGACGAAAATAGACAACCTTCCCTTGGTGTTCTCTGGAAACCGCACAAAAAGGCTAAGTGTCTTTGGAAATTGGTAAAATATTCTCTAATGAAGGCTGACAAGACTATCTCAAAGGTAAAGACTATTATAGGGAATAATCGCAGCATTCGCCTTGATAGGTTCTCAAAATCTGAATACAAAATCTTTGCATCGGAAACCCCAGAAATTGACAAGCAATTAAATCCATACATTCTCCCTCCGTTACAACATGAGCAAACCAGCATGAAACTCGTAAAGACTAAATAAATTATCATAAAAAGTGATTGGTCGCAGTTCTGCTACCTTTGAACGTATGTTAAAAATAATTTGTAGTAACTCATGACTATGGGAGGTGGCATGCCTATCCGGTGCACACAGTGGCCTGCCCCCTCTCATGTTTACAGCAATCATCTTACTCTCAATAATTCGATTCGGGGAGGTATAGCCAAGAATGGTCATTACAATGCTAGTATTGAGAACTCGGAAGATACAAATGTTTTCCTCTCTAATTGTATGCGGTGAAGAGTTGCTATTCCTTCCCACGTGGCATCTCTTGTCGCCTGGGTGGTCTGGAAAGACAGGAAGGTTCTGTTGGTCAAGAAAGGGTTATGCCGGCTGGTGTGAGGGACTGCCTGAACGGGGTGGATGCTGCCTCACCGCCGACATTGTCCAAAGAGCGGGACAACACGGCCACGGTGGGTTCTGAGGGAGCGCCTGGGGTGAGATATTCTGTTTCTTTGCGGAAATTCGGTAAACACATCTTCTGGAGAGCTGTGAGTGAGGCGTGGGAACGACATGAGTTCCCAGGCAGTTCTCACAGGTAAATTCCGGCGTTTTCTGTAAAAGATTACCTATGATTGGCTTGCTCAGGGAAAAGCTCTGTGACGTAGCAAAATTGGAGCAGAAATTGGCGCCAAGTATTTCCATTGGTATAGTAGAAGTGCTTCGGCAATAGAGTGGAATTTTCCATTGGTTATCAAGTTGCTGAATGTCACATTTAACCATGGCCACTGTGGTGGGGGTGGTAATGTACTGGGTTCGGCTTGTATCGGTGCTCTGTGAGGGAGTCTAGTCTCGTCTTCGGTCTGAGTAGGTTACAAGACTAAGCACTCGCTGCTCTTGACAGTCTGCCTTCCGTTGGCTGTCAACGTAGCTTTCTGAATATACACTCCTGGAAATTGAAATAAGAACACCGTGAATTCATTGTCCCAGGAAGGGGAAACTTTATTGACGCATTCCTGGGGTCAGATACATCACATGATCACACTGACAGAACCACAGGCACATAGACACAGGCAACAGAGCATGCACAATGTCGGCACTAGTACAGTGTATATCCACCTTTCGCAGCAATGCAGGCTGCTATTCTCCCATGGAGACGATCGTAGAGATGCTGGATGTAGTCCTGTGGAGCGGCTTGCCATGCCATTTCCACCTGGCGCCTCAGTTGGACCAGCGTTCGTGCTGGACATGCAGACCGCGTGAGACGACGCTTCATCCAGTCCCAAACATGCTCAATGGGGGACAGATCCGGAGATCTTGCTGGCCAGGGTAGTTGACTTACACCTTCTAGAGCACGTTGGGTGGCACGGGATACATGCGGACGTGCATTGTCCTGTTGGAACAGCAAGTTCCCTTGCCAGTCTAGGAATGGTAGAACGATGGGTTCGATGACGGTTTGGATGTACTGTGCACTATTCAGTGTCCCCTCGACGATCACCAGTGGTGTACGGCCAGTGTAGGAGATCGCTCCCCACACCATGATGCCGGGTGTTGGCCCTGTGTGCCTCGGTCGTATGCAGTCCTGATTGTGGCGCTCACCTGCACGGCGCCAAACACGCATACGACCATCATTGGCACCAAGGCAGAAGCGACTCTCATCGCTGAAGACGACACGTCTCCACTCGTCCCTCCATTCACGCCTGACGCGACACCACTGGAGGCGGGCTGCACGATGTTGGGGCGTGAGCGGAAGACGGCCTAACGGTGTGCGGGACCGTAGCCCAGCTTCATGGAGACGGTTGCGAATGGTCCTCGCCGAAACCCCAGGAGCAACAGTGTCCCTAATTTGCTGGGAAGTGGCGGTGCAGTCCCCTGCGGCACTGCGTAGGATCCTACGGTCTTGGCGTGCATCCGTGCGTCGCTGCGGTCCGGTCCCAGGTCGACGGGCACGTGCACCTTCCGCCGACCACTGGCGACAACATCGATGTACTGTGGAGACCTCACGCCCCACGTGTTGAGCAATTCGGCGGTACGTCCACCCGGCCTCCCGCATGCCCACTATACGCCCTCGCTCAAAGTCCGTCAACTGCACATACGGTTCACGTCCACGCTGTCGCGGCATGCTACCAGTGTTAAAGACTGCGATGGAGCTCCGTATGCCACGGCAAACTGGCTGACACTGACGGCGGCGGTGCACAAATGCTGCGCAGCTAGCGCCATTCGACGGCCAACACCGCGGTTCCTAGTGTGTCCGCTGTGCCGTGCGTGTGATCATTGCTTGTACAGCCCTCTCGCAGTGTCCGGAGCAAGTATGGTGGGTCTGACACACCGGTGTCAATGTGTTCTTTTTTCCATTTCCAGGAGTGTAGTTGGCAATTGAGTGTTCTGCATACAAATGCCCTATGTCGTCCGTCTTGAGCAGTTTTCACTAAAGTTGACTGTATCGGAGTTATTGTGTGACTTCGCTTGTTAAAATCAATCACTGTGCCGTCAGTGATTGTGTGCCGAGATTTCTCCATCTTCCTCAGAGGTGCATTTGAACTGCTAGGAAGTCTTAAGTCTGGAACAACCAGGCCAGGATAATTAGTATCTGGCTATACTCGCGACATTATCACCACGACGGGACGTCGAAGCAACGAGCCATCGCCGCCGGTACGCCTGATGGTGTTCATGCAGTAAAGAAGATAGGCTGGTAGTGTATGTCCGCAGCACCGGCAGATAAGGGAATTTTGCTACGTGATAGTCAAAGCTCAGCAGAGTGCGCCTGTTTCCATTCTTTCTATCTTGGTTCTCTCTTGGGTTTTCATTGTCTGAGCTCTCACTACTGCTGCAGCGCAATTAATATCGGATTTGCTGGATGTTTTTCTTAAGATATGAGTTGCAATTGGCTCCACATACCACTTGATCATAAATGTCACAAGCTAATTTATGGACAACTTCACCTTCACAGCAATTATCTGTGTATCAAATTGACGCATTGTAAATGTTTCATGTGGTTTTTCTTTTGAATTTTGTCAGAATAAATCCAATTGTTATCTTGAACAGAACTTCCATTCTGTAGTTAGGTAGAGCAACCCTTTCATCTGTTACAACAGTAATTAAACTTCCCACTGTCAAATTAATTTTTATCAAGTTAAATTATTGCTGGTGCCAAATTCTTCTCTACTCCACTTGCTGGATTGAGTGCAATCAGTTTGTGTTTCTTTTTTAATCTATGTGCTACAGCAAAAAGTGAGAGATAGAAAAGTGGGGGTTAGGGATATCATTTCCATATGCAAATTCTAGCTGAATTTAGTGCTAAACGCACTGCTATCCCCGGCATCTCACCTAAAATGGCGACCCTGCTAGGATCTTTCCTGTGAATTGCTTATAAGCAAGCTATATTCTCAGTAGGAACTTTTAAAATTTTTCTACTTAAGTTTTTTTTAAATGAGTAATACCCAAGTTCTTTTGTTGGTAGTTCTGCAATTAGTTTCAAGTAGCAGCGCATGATTACAGTTTTGTTTTCAGTGTATATATTTTTTGTTTGTTCATTGTTATTTGTGCTTCTATGATGTGGTGTCTGTACCATATCACACCTTGTCAGCTTTGTGTGAGGTTTCTGTACCACAATATTTGGTACATGTGATTACAGTGTTGGAACAGTGTTGTTGAAGTTTTATGTCTACATGTCAAGTAAACATATAGGGAGTAGTTTTTTCTTATTATGCTTATTAGACATCATTAGTAGCAGTAGGTATGAGGATACTGCAGATTAGTTGCCTTTATTTTAGATAAATTTGTTTTCATGTATGATCACGAGAAGAATGGCATGACTTTTAGGAGCGAAAATAAATCAAAAGAGGATGTATAATCGATAAGGGGCAGGTTAATAATGGGGATAGGTTCGGAGATGTGATGGGCACATGTCCAGCAGAACAGGGCGACAGGATCGTTGATGAGGTATGCGATTTAGACGCGATCTTAGAGCAACGTCGTGGCTGTGATTATGATAGTGAGGTAGAGGATGAAACAGAGACAGGCACACAGATCGAGACGGTAGCAGAAGTTTGTAGCCTAACGAACGAGAGCAGACGGAGGCCACATTAGAGCTCTAGCGTCCATGTGTCCAGAGTTACATCGCCCATGTGTGACGAGAATTAAAAATATGACAGTAACACAATACTGAGCTTCCTACTCTCAATGAAAGAAGATGCTGACGAACAGCGTAAGTAAGAGAAGGAAGAAGATGACAGACAGCATTAGAAGGATAGGAAGAAGTTGGCAAAGAGCATAAGGAGGATAACGAAGACCTAGCTTCATTAATAGAAGAAGGGGTGCAGAGGAACACTCAGGCAGTAGTTTTGCACATAGAGGAAATTCGCGAGGAATTACTAACAATAAAGAGAACATGTGGAGAAGTAAAAGAAATGTCTATGGTTGCAAAAAAAGTAGCAGGCCTAACCAAAACGGCAGCAATAGGGGCAATGAAAACCGCGGAAGCAACTTCCAGACTCGCAGGTCGCTTCGACGTACAACACAAGCCCACTCAAAATCCCTAGTGTTCTTAAAAACTCAAGGTAATATCACGCTTACGAACACCACGAAACGAATGGAAGAAGTAGAGAGTCAGATAGCAAAACTAGAGCGAAACGGGTACACGAGCACTGCGCGTTCGGATACAAATGGTGGAGTACATAGAATTGTGTCTCCGAGGGAAAGCCCGCCGTGCTCTAGCCCAGTGACAGAGTGCACAACTAACAACGCGTACGCAGAAACAACGAGTAATACCTCCAATAATTGCAGCCCACTTAGGAGAGTGAATGCTGAATGCCACTTCCACTGTGATACCGAGGTAGCACATCACAGTTATCAGAAAGATAGATCAGTACACTCAGCAGACGTACGAGTATCGGAAACGAGTGACAACATCAATGCGAGGATAGGACAGGATTTTGATCACAATCACTTCCTGTCGATACTAAAATTCCAGAAGTTCAAAGATAATGGAGGGTCGATGCATCCCAAGAGCCGGATGATGCAGTTCTCAAATTCATTACCGTCATCATGGCCAACCCAGGCAAAATTAGAATTCATATGTGGACACATCGAAGGCGATGCCGTGGAAAAGATGCGGGGTATGGCAGTGACGTGTCGGACTTACCAGGAATTTGTTGGGGCGTTCCTGCGGACCTACTGGTCAAAGGAAACTCAAGTCAGGATTAAGGAGGAAATAATATTTTGTCCTGAACTGGCAGTGTCCGGGCAAGGGAATGCAACCAAATTTTTTAATGATTTACTCAAGAAGAATCAATTTTTAGGTAGTCCATATAGCAAGGGTGAAATCATCAAATTTTGTTTTTCCAAATTGCCAGTTAGTTGCGAACAGACACTTGTCGGGAAGTGTGGATCTGACATAGAGGCATTCAAGAGTCTATTTCGTGAATCGAAGTAGTCTTTGACAAACAAGGCGAAAAACGACAGGAAGAAGGGGCCGGGTAATAAATACCAACGACCAGCAAGGGATAACAACAGATCGCATAATCGCGCTGGTCATCTAGGAAACCAGGGTTACGGAAATTAAGGTTACGCTAATCAAGTTTATTGAAACCAGAGACACGGAAACCAGAACGTCAGGGAACAGGGTCATGCTAGACAAGGAATCTGGGACAGGAGGAATAATGAACGACAAATCGACCGTAATTGGAGAGAGAGAAACCAAGGACAACAGGGGAGCCAGGGGATTAAAACTAGACCTGCAAATCCTAATGCACGTCAGAGGAGGGGGATTGTAACGAGGGATTGATGCCAGACTAGTGCGAACACAGGCCGCGGGAATTTCGCACGTAATCTCTGACTTGGCCAACTAGGGATGATAAATTATGAAGATTTATTAAAAATCCTGCTCGAAGAACATAAAATAACTCCTCGACAGGATCGGCAGCCTATGATCACAGTATCAATAGCTGAAAAGAGTATGAATGCGATTATAGGTAGTGGAAGCTACCTATCTACATCTACATCTACGTGATTACTCTGCTATTCACAATAAAGCGCCTGCCAGAGGGTTCAATGAACCACCTTCAAGCTGTCTCTCTACCATTTCACTCTCGAAGGGCACACGGGATAAACGACCACTTAAATTTTTCTTTGCGAACCCTGATTTCTCTTATTTTATCATGATGATCATTTCTCCCTATGTAGGTGGGTGCCAACAGAATGTTTTCGCAATCGGAGGAGAAATCTGGTGATTGAAATTTCATGAGAAGATCCCGTCGCAACGAAAATCACCTTTGTTTTAATGATTGCCACTCCAATTCACTTATCATGTCTGTGACACTGTCTCCCCTATTTCGCGATAATACAAAACGAGCTGCCCTTCTTTGTACTTTTTCGATGTCATCCGACAGTCCCACCTGATGTGGATCCCACACTGCAAAGCAATACTCCAGAATAGGGCGGGCAAGTGTGGTGTAAGCAGTCTCTTTAATACACCTGTTGCACCTTCTAAGTGTTCTGCCAATGAATCGCAGTCTTTGGTTTGCTCTATCCACAATATTATCTATGTTATAGTTCCAATTTAGGTTATTTGTAGTTGTAATCCCTAAGTATTTAGTTCAATTTATAGCTTTCAGATTTGTGTGACTTAAAATGTAATCGAAATTTAGCTGATTTCTTTTAGTAATCATGTGAATAACTTCACACTTTTCCTTATTCAGGATCAATTGCTATTTTTCGCTCCATACAGATATCTTATCTAAATCATTTTGCAAGTCGTTTTGATCGTCGGATGACTTTACAAGACGGTAACTGACAGCATCATCTGCAAACAATCCAAGACGGCTACTCAGATTGTCTCCTTTGTCGTTAATATAGATCAGGAACGATAGAGGGCCTATAACACTTCCTTGGGGAACGCCGGATATTACTTCTGTTATACTGGATGACTTTCCGTTTATTACTACGAACTGTGACCTTTCTGACAGGAAATCACAAATCCAGTCGCACAACTGAGGCGATATTCCGTAGGCACGCAGTTTGGTTAGAAGGCGCTTGTGAGGAACGGTGTCGAAAGCCTTCTGGAAATCTAAAAATATGGAATCAATATGACATCCCCTGTCGATAGCATTTATTACTTCATGAGTATAAAGAGCTATTTGTGTTTCACAAGAACGATATTTTCTGAAACCGTGCTGCTTATGTGTCAATAAATCGTTTTCTTCGAGGTACTTCATAATTTTAGAATGCAGTATTTGTTCCAAAACCCTACTGCAAACCGATGTTGTGATATAGGGTTGTAATTCAGAGGATTACTCCTACTTCCCTTTTTGGGTATTGGTGTGACTTGTGCAATTTTCCAGTCGTTAGGTACGGATCTTGCATTGAAGTACGCTTCATGTTTCGAACTTCTGTAAAGCTTTGCCAATCTTGGGGATTTTGCGTTCTTTTAAATTTGGCATGCTTTTTTCGTTGCTTCTGCAACAACGATGTGACCCGTTTTGTGTACCATGGGGGATCATTACCATCACTTATCAATTTATGTGGTGTATATCTCTCAATTGCTGTCGATACTATCTCTTTGAAAGCATTCCACAACTTTTCTACACTTACGTGATCAGTTCAGAAGGAGTGAAGACTGTCTCTTAAAAAGGCGTTAAGAGCATTTTTATCAGCTTTTTTAAATAGATGGACTTTGCGTTTCTTTTTGATGGTTGTAGGTGTTACGGTATTCAGCCTAGCAGCAACTGCCTTGTGGTCGCTAATCCCTGTATTCGTCACAATACTCACTATTTGTCCAGGGTTATTTGTTGCTAAAAGGTCAAGTATGCTTTGGCAACCATTTACGCTTCGAGTGGGCACATGAACAAATTGTTCAAAATAATTTTCTGAGAAAGCATTAGGTACAATTTCGGACGACGTATTATGCCTGCCGCCGGCTTTAAACGTATAATTTTTGCAGCATATCGAGGGTAGATTAAAGTCACCACCGACTATAATTGTATGAGCGGGGTACTTATTTAAAATGAGACTCAAGTTTTCTTTGAACTGTTCAGCAACTATATCTTCTGTGTCGGGGGGTCGGTAAAACGATCCAATTAATAGTTTACTCCGATTGTCAGGTATAACCTCTACCCATACTATTTCACACAAACTATCTACTTCAATTTTGCTACAAGGCAAACTACCTCTGACAACAATAAATATTCCACCATCAACTGTATTTAATCTATCCTTTCTGAACACTGTTAGATAGTTTGAAAAAAGTTCGCCTGAACTTATTTCCGGCTTTAGCCAGCTCTCTGTACCTACAATTATTTGAGCTTCAGTGCTTTCTATTAGGCCTTGGAGCTCTGGTTCTTTCCCAACACAGCTACGACAATTTACAACTACAGTACCAATCGTTTCTACAACTACCTTACTGTGTTTTACCTGCCCACTTTTAGATGGACGTCCCTTCTGTGGTTCTCTGAGACCCTCTAACCTAAAAAACCGCCCAGTCCCTTCCACACAGCCCCCGCTACCCGTGTAGCCGCCTCCTGTGTGTCGTGGACTCCTGACCTATTAAGTGGAACCCGGAAATCCACCACCCGATGGCGCAAGTCAAGGAATCTGCAGCCTACACGGTCACAGAACCGCCTGAGCCTCTGATTCAGACCGTCCACTCGGCTCTGCACCAAAGGACCACAGCCGATTCTGTAGACGATACTGCAGATGGTGAGCTCCGCCTTAATCTCGGTAGCAAGACTGGCAGTGTTTACCATTTCCGCTAGCCACCCGAAACCAGACAGAATCTGCTCCGATCCAAAGCGACACACGTCATTGGTACCGACATGAGCCACCACCTGCAGTTGGCTGCACCCTGTACTCTTCATGGCATCCGGAAGCACCCTTTCCACATCCGGAATGATTCCTCCCGAATGCACACGGAGTGCACACTGGCTTCCTTCCCCTCCTTGGCAGCCATATTCCTAAGGGGCCCCATTACGCGCCTAACATCGGAGCTCCCAACTACCAGCAAACCCACCCTCGGTGAATGCTCAGACCTTGCGGGCCGAGAAGCTTCCTCTGGAACAGGGTGGACGACTGCATCAGGCTCAGAGACATCGTCAGCCACATAACGGCAATATCTCAGGAGGTGGACTGGCCTGTTCTATCAGTTAAGAAAACCAAAATAAAAGGGGCATCAGCGAGTAAGTGTGCGGAGGTCACCCAACAAACAAGACTGGAATTCTCCTGCCAAGGACACAACTAACTTCTGGATCGTGCCAAATCTGGCAATCGACATGATAATAGGAACGGACTTCCCAAATGAGCAAGAAGCGATAGTTGATCTACGACGAGGTGAAGTGGTTTTGAGGAAAGGGAATCCCGTCCACATTAAGTTCGACGACCAGCTGATCCCAGCTCAACTACCGTCTAACTGTGTACGGATAAACTATACATGTCAGAACGACAAGAAGGAAGAACAAGTCGACACTGCGGGTAGGGGAGAGGACACGGATGAGAATGAAGTCTTAATGGGAGAAATAAAGGAGACAATATAAGAAAAAGTTGAAGCAATAAAGAATATAACGTCCGACCTCGCAAAGAATTTCATGAATTACTAGTAGAACATGCGGAAGTCTTCATTCCCAAGACAGGATCAATAAAGAACTTTGAATATGAATTCCGTGTACGTCCTCACAACCACTTTCGTGTGCCTCCTACCCAATCCCCATGGCACATCGACACAAAGTAGAAGCTGAAATTACACGAATGCTGAGTGAAAGAATAACAGAGCCTACAGCCTCAGCCTATAATAAACCGTTTTATGTATTTAATCGTACGGCTAGGGCCCCCGTCTGGCAGGCTGTTCGCCGAGTGCCGGTCTTTCAAGTGGACGCCACTTCGGCGACCTGCAGTCGATGAGGATGATAGGACGACGATGAGGACAGCCCAACACCCAGTACCTGGGCGGAGAAAATTCCCCGACCCAGCCGGGAATCGAACCCAGGCCCAGAGGATTGACAATCAGCCACGCTGACCATTCAGCTACCGGGGGCGGACAGTAACCCGTTAAGAGTCGTCGATAAGGCAGATGTTAGTATTCGTTTAGTCTTGGACTCGCGACAAATTAATACCATAATAGAACCCGAAATAGACAGACCGGAAATATTAGAGGAACTCTTACAAAACTTCCATGGAATATCAATCTTCTCAGCGGTGGATCTAAAATAGAATTTCTGACAAATTGAGCTCCACCGAAATTGCAGACAGTACACAGCCTCTTTAGCTTTTGGAAGATGTTATCGGTTTAGTCGTTTAAAATTTGGTTTGAACATTTTGTCTGCCGCATTCTTTCGGGAGCTGGACGGCATACTAAGCGATAATTTGAAACGTCATGTCACCAGGTACGTGGACGATTTGCTGATCGCGGAGGAATCTTGCGGAGAGCACAACGCGGTCCGCGGTGAGCTCATAGCGACATTCAAGAAATACGGAGTGACTATCAATATAAAAAAATCGAATTCTGGTAAGTCCTGTGTCAAATTGCTCTGACATATAATCACGTATGACGGCACTGCACCAAATCCCGAAAAGATCGAAGCAATTTAAAAGTTTCCCATTCATACGACAGTGAAACAGTTAAGGGGTTTCTTAGGGATCATAAATTTTTACAACCGCTTCATACATGTCAAAACTCAGATCAGTCCTAAGTTGCAGCAGGTTACAGGGAAGAAGATTCATTGGGAATAGGATGAGGCGGTAGAATCTGAATGGAAAACATTGAAATTGGCATTACTGTCGTCGTCAATAGCGGCTAGCAGCGAGACACCTCAGCGTAACAGGAATTAGGTAAAGGGAACTGTATGATGTAATAAATGTACCATATACTAGGGTAAGCTAAACTTTAGGATTAAGCAATAACCAGACACTTAACAATGTGTGAGTTTACTACCACAAGCAGGAATGTATGGCGCACACCAGTTGGAATTGTATTTTTCAGGTCACCAAACCACAGACCCGAGATGGAGGGACGACGGGCGAGCAAACGTAGAATAGTTGCATGTTCTGTATAGCTCAGTAAACTTCAACTTGCATAATTACGAAATGTATTAAAAGACATAAGTTCTAAATCGGTAGCAAAGGATAGTTAATTCTTGAGCATGTCTGCTGTCGATCTATGTAAGTAATATTAACGTTAGTGCGGGTCCGCACATTTACTTGCTTATCCCATACATATCAGTTGTCACACAACATGTACAGTAGTGAGATCGATCTCTACACAAATAATAATATAAATAACGTATTTTTGTATCTAGATTAGATACACGCAGATTTTTGTCATAATAATAGCCATAGATTTATACCTATAAATTAAAATAAGAGTATCTGAAATAACAGACCGTCATTGTTTCGTTATGTAAATTTATTGTAACACGGAAGGTCATGGTAGGAAGTTAGGTATAAGATTCTTTTGTTAGAAATGTGCAGATGACGGGTGTCGTGGGGACGCAGAGGCCAACGGGAGCAAAAAGAAAAGCTCATCGGCTGCCTGTAAGAAGGAGTAGCGCTCCTGTAGACGAGGAGGGATCGAGAGTGCCCGGAGCTGCGAGCTGTTAGCCACCGGGCCTTATACCTGGGGGATTAGGCGGTGATCAACCCTCGCGGGGCCACAAGCGAAAGTGAGGCGGCCAGTTGATGCTGACACGCGACTAGCACACAACATCCAGCGACGGCAGCCGTCTGAAGGGAATCCCTGCAGCAGACCACGTTATCGTGGTTACACGAAGAGATCACGCACGGTGACACAACCTCCTCCTCGTGTGCCTCAGGACACGAAGGGACACAATATGCTTACCTCTTTGAGTTTTTACAACTCTCTAGCTTCGGCCGATCTGCATACACAAAGCAGTATCGTGGCGCAAACTCTAATAAATGATTTGTCACATTTCTAACTTCTCCTCTCACTAAGAGAGCAGTTGTAGCAATCGTCCACAAATGGACTGATCTGTTGTTCCTAGTTCGATCCTGTATGGATGACCTCACACACTGGTGGAGTCACTCTACATGCCACCATCCCTTGTCGACCTTCAATATTGGGAAACGTAAAGTACTGTCCATGGACAGCTGAGATCCTGCTTAGTGATGCATCCCAACTGATACACCTCAGAGACAATTAATCGCCGTGAGGAGAACCTATCACTATGCCTTCCTACTGTACTGCCATGATCATATATGTGGGTCTTGCTGCAATCTCAACAGTGTACTGCAGATGCTCCAGCAAACCCTATTGCTGTGGCAACAACGTAGGAACAACACCAGACACTTAACACTGTGTGACATCAGTACAGTGGTCCCATCCCAAAAGCCTCCCTCCGATGCTCAAGACATGGAACCACGAGCATCAATTCATATGACTCAATAGACCAACCCCCTCAGAGAAACCAATGAAATTGTGAAGTGAAACGTGCTTCGTCTATTTCTAACAATGTGATTAAGTGTCTCATTCTCACCACAGTTGTGAACAATGTGTTGTGCAAGCACAACTTGATACCCCATGAACACTTTTCTTAAATTTCTTTCTCTAGAGGATTTTTTTTTTTGTAATGTATGTTATACCTTGTATATGTCTATGTTTTCCATTGTAATTCTTATGTAATTTTTAGACTAGAGCACACAAAATACTAAGATCACTCATGGAATATTAACAAACAATTGTGTTACACAGAGGTCAACTACATGTTGACATCAGATGTGTACTTGTCCGTGCTATACATAAATTTATCTTGCATGTATGTATATTTATGATACATGACAGTATGCTACACATGAACATAAACAGTGTACTTGGGATCACTTTGCTAAATGTGACTCTTTTATGACATTGTTCCCTACACCATGTTTTTTAGTTCTGTATTTATTGTTTACACATATGTGACTCTAATATCGATGTACAGCTACACTACCATTCTCTGTGTGTATGCAAACAGTGTGCCTGAAATCCCCATAAACTGAAGCAGATACCACCACTGTCATTGTGAATGGATCATCAGTTTAGGTAACATTTTGTAAAGGGGGCTGCAGGGGGGGGGGGGGGGGGAGAATGAATCAGAGGTTGTAATTAAATTCAGAAAGTTCACAAAGGGATTGTTAACTTGAATAGTATGATGTGTGATTAAGTTCAGGTTAGTTTGATCATTGGGATTGTTGTAACATCTTGGGCATTTAATTGCAGAGCAATCCCACACTGATTGTTAAAAACAAAAAAACTATTTCATATTTGGCTCACATGCCCAGGCTCTATTTAGAGTGTGAATGTCTATGTGAATCGGTGTTTGGACGGGGCTCCCTGGCTATAGATATGTGATGTGAGTGATTGATTTCCAAAATAAGAAGGTGAAGTTGGCTACTTTACAATCAATCCCCGCACTATGAGCTGCATCATCTGTTACAGTAATTTTTATAGTGTGCGGCATGTGGGGTCAGTTTGCAAGATGGTTCTTGGGCGATTGATTCACTACGCTGCTCCTAAGTAAGCCAACCACTTACCAATTACAATCTGAAATGGCGTAGGGGCTATGAGAAATGGCATGACTTTCCGATGCACACAGTGGCCTACCCCCTCTCATGTTTACAGCAATCATTTTACTCTTAGTAATTCGATTTGGGGAGGTATAGCCGAGAATGTTAATTACAAGGCTGGTATTGAGAACTCAGAAGATATGAATGTTTCCCTCTCTAATTGCATGCGGAGAAGGGTTGCTATTCCTTTACACGCGGCGTCTCTCGCCGGCTGGGTGGTCCGGAAAGACAGAAGGGTTCAGCTAGTCAAGAAAGGGTTATGCCGGCTGGTGTGAGGGACTGCCTGAATAGGATGGATGCTGCCTCGAAGCCGCCATTGTCCAAAGAGCGGGAAGACACGCCTGGGGTGAGATATTCTGTTTCATTGCGGAAATCCGCTGAACACACCTTCTGGCGAGCTACGAGTGAGGCGTGGAAACGACATGTGTTCCTAGGAAGTTCTCAGAGGTGAATTCCTGCGTTTTCTGTAAAAGATTACCTACGATTGACTTGCTCAGGGAAAAGCTCTGTGACGTAGCAAAATCGGCGCAGAAATTGGCGCCAAGTATCTCCATTGGTGTAGTAGAAGTGCCTTGGCAATAGAGTGGAATCTTCCATTGGTTATCAAGTTGCTGAATGTCACGTTTAACCACAGCCACTGTGGTGGGGGTGGTAATGTACTGGGTTCGGCTTGTATGGGTACTTTGTGAGGGAGTCTAGTCTCGTCTTCGGTCTGAGTAGGCTACAAGATTGAGCACTCGCTGCTCTTGACAATCTGCCTTCCGTTGGCTGTCTAATGTGACAGAGTTTAATAGTATCTGTTTGACGAAGTTGTTGAAGTTTCAGCTTCAGCGTAGCTTTCTGAATATAATTGGCAATTGAGCGATCTGCATACAAAAGGCATATGTCGTCCATTCAAATGGCTCTGAGCACTATGGGACTTAACAGCTATGGTCATCAGTCCCCTAGAACTTAGAACTACTTAAACCTAACTAACCTAAGGACATCACACACATCCATGCCCGAGGCAGGATTCGAACCTGCAACCGTAGCAGTCGCGTGGTTCCGGACTGAGCGCCTAGAACCGCTAGACCACCGCGGCCGGCTATGTCGTCCGTCTTGAGCAGTTTTGACTAAAGTTGACTGTATCGGAGTTATTGTGTGCCTTCGCTTGTTAAAATCAATCACTGTGCCGTCAGTGACTGTGTGGCGGGATTTCTCCATCTTCCTCAGAGGCGCACTTGAACTGCTAGGAAGTCTTTAGTCTGGAACAACCAGGCCAGGATAATTAGTATCTGGCTATACTCGCGACATTATCACCACGACGGAACATCGAAGCAACCAGCCATCGCCGCCGGTACGCCTGAAGAAGATAGGCTGGTAGTGTATGTCCGCAGCACCGGCAGATTAGGGAAGTGATAGTCAAAGCTCAGCAGAGTGCGCCTGTTTCCGTTCTTTCTATCTTGGTTCTGTCTTGGGTTTTCATTGTCTGAGTTCTCACTACTGTTGCAGCGCAATTAATGTCGCGTTCGCTGTGTGTTTTTCTTAAGATATGAGTTGCAAGTAATTGGCTCCACATACCACTTGGTCATAAATGTCACAAGCTAGTTTATGGACAACTTCACCTTCACAGCAATTAGCTGTGTATCAAATTGACGTATTGAAAATGTTTCATGTGGTTTTTATTTTGAATTTAGTCTGAATAAATCAAATGGTTAAAATGGCTCTGAGCACTATTTGACTTAACATCTGAGATCATCAGTCCCCTAGAACTTAGAACTAATTAAAACTAACTAACCTAAGGACATCACACACACCCATGCCCGAGGCAGGATTCGAACCTGCGACCGTAGCTGTCACGCGGTTCCAGACTGTAGCGCCTAAAACCGCACGGCCATTCTGGCCGGCTCTGAATAAATCCAATTGTTATCTTGAACAGAACTTTCATTCTGTAGTTAGGTAGAGCAACCCTTTCATCTGTCACGACATTAATTAAACTTCCCACTGTCAAATTAATTTTTATCAAATTAAGTTATTGCTGGTGCTCTACTCCACTTGCAGCGTCGATTACAATCAGTTCGCGTTTCTTTTTTAATCCATGCGCAATAGCAAAAAGACAAAGTTAGGAAAGGGGGGCTTAGGGGATCATTTGTATATACATATTTTAGCTGAATTTAGTGCTAAACACACTGGTAGCCCGGGCACCTCGCAACTACCGCAGGCCTGTTGAGGAGCAAAAGCATTCACGCTTGTTCGCCGCCTGGGTTGACAGCGCTCGCGGTAAAATGGGAAATTCAGACGTCGTTACTTAAGCGCAGCACGGCCGACTGGTAATGTAGGAGAAGTGCGAACAATGTACTACTTTTCGAGAAATGATCATAATTAGGTTCTGCATAACCTTAGATACGAACATACAGTTTATACGGCGCGGAGCTTAAAGAGTGGCTTCATCCAAGAATTTAACTTTTCTTCTCCTTTTCCGACAGCAACAAAATTTTAAAATCATGTCTATTATGGAAAGATGTAGCAATACCCAATCTTTGGAGTCCATAGCTTCACTGATTTACGACTTTTGAACTTTTAACATTATTTCAATGATATTTTTGAAACCCCTTGTTTTGTACTCTTACCACAATTTTACATGCCAGATTTTGTAGGTACATTCAATGGTTCTGTGCATTCATTTCATGAGAAATATTAACAATTTGTTTTCAGTGTTTATTTCGAATTTCAGCCCTAAATTTTCTTTAATTATCAATACATAAATGTGATGATAAACACATAAGTATGTAAACGCATTAAGACTACTTCCTGCTAAAATTTCATTTAGGGTTGCTAATATTTATGATAAAAAAGTTGGCATTCAGCTTACGAAAATCAAACTTATGTTAAAATAGATTTTAACATTTATAAAAAAAATGAATATTGCTACAAGACACATACCCATTAAAATTTCCGGCACCGTAACGTTTTCCCTTCGTGCTTGTATGAGGCTTCTTCTAATTTCAAAATCAAAGCAGACTTTTTCTTGAATTTTCTGAGTAAAAATCTAATCACGGTCTTCTTGAGGAGGTGCAGTTGCATGATATCTGATTGTAAGCCAAGCCTATTTCCTTGCAGCTTGTTGACTGTACTGAACAGGACTTCATTGTATTCCCTATATTTATATTTACACGTTCAACAGGCGAAGTAATTGATTTCTAACGACTGGGTGCCAACTGTTGCATTTCAGTTTTCCTGGTAATCTTAAATCTTGTTTTTCCCAGTTTGAGCCGACCGGTGTGGCCGAGCGGTTCTAGGCACTTCAGTCTGGAACCGCGCGACCGCTACGGTCGCAGGTTCGAATCTTGGCTCTGGCATGGATGTATGTGATGTCCTAAGGTTAGTTAGGTTCAAGTAGTTCTAAGTTCTAGTGGACTGATGACCTCAGACGTTAAGTCCCATAGTGCTCAGAGCCATTTGAATTTTTTCACAGTTTGAGTATATGCCAAGATCGGAGTAAATATGGTTCTGCCAGGAGGAGATGGAAATAAAAATTATTTTTTGCATCGTATGGTGTGCCACATCCCCTTACGCAATAAGTATTTCAAACATTTCTTAGACGTACTTGAAATACAAATCAACCAAACTGTTTTGGGATCTAAGAGTAAACACGCTAAAGATGTGCAATAGCTACTTTTTTTTGTTTTGTAAAACTGAAGTTTTAGGGTGGCGTCTTCCCTTAAAACGGGGAACAGCTGCTTTTAAAGGATGAAAAGTAGCACTATGGTCGGGTCAGGAACTTCAAAGCTCTGAGACACATCAACATCTACGTATCAGTGCAAGATGCCTAGTATATATGTGTCTTTATGCTTAGTATTACATTATTGTGCTTCAAAACATTGAACACGACGAAAAAATTCAGTTTACAACATTACGATAGATTTTTATGAAAAACATTATGGACGCTTGGAAGGCGAACAGTAAGAAGCTGAAGTGCAGAAATAAAGAAAAAGGAAAGAAAAAATTTCCGCTTTTAAGTAAAACTACTGAAGAAAGTATTCATCTTACGTGAGCAGAGAAAGAAATGTCTCTATTATTTTACCAACATTTTCACTATGAAAATACCTTTTTGATTTCAGAAGGAACACTTAACGAATGATTCTACAGATAGATCAGTTTACCATACTGCTTTTCTGGTTGCAAAGAACTGCGCAGTTCCACTAATTTTCCGTTTATGTTCACAGTTTAGAAACCTTGCTACAGGGAGAACTTATACGCCTGCAGTGTGGCGTTTGCGTGATTATTTTCATAGCAAAGTTAGTTTCGTAGACGTCTAACAAGTTTGTTTGCGTGGCCATCCTCCGCACCAAGCACAGAAATACTTGTTTTGTAGATAAAACCTCCTTTTCTTGCTGCAACTTAATTTATTTTTCCCAGACGCGTTTCCCTTTTTCTTATTCTAAGGCATCTTCAGTGGCATAGTTTACTGTGATCTGAGTTTCTTCTCATCTAATCTGGAGGTCGCAATATCCCTTTATTTCTGAAACATGAGCATACTTTTGTATTCCGAACTTCTTCACAATGTTCAAGATTTGTTTCCTTCTTTTTTGTGGTGTACTATTATTATTTTGCCACTAGATATAGCTATTTATTCGGACACTGTGCCTTTAACAATATAAATATTGTTACTTATTTACGTTGTAACAATATTTTCGTTGTTAAAAGACTTTCTCAGTTGCGGATGTTACTGGACGTCCTGCTGTTTTCTTATCTTCACGTACGTTTGGTCGCCCATGTATTGTTCCATACACAGGTAAAATCTTCACCGCAATATAATGTTAGCGAAAGTCTTGAATAGATTTCAGCTCCTTTTAAACCTCGAAACCACTAAAAAAGGATTACAGAACGAAGTTCATTTTTGACACAAGTGAGGAGTGGAACAGCCATGTACACTTGACACCAGCGTAAAGTGAACTGATGTAACAACGCTGAAACGTTCAAGAAGTGAAGAGAACCGTACCATTTAGTGGCTGGCGAGTGTACTAAGCCGTGCTACGAGCCTGAAGACGAATAGAAGGAAAGTACTGGTACTTATTACTTACCCTTGTATAACTTTTCTGCCCCGCAGTTTTCGTCTTGCTGGGCGAGGTGGTGATGTCCCGAACTCACTGCCTTTTGTTTTTTCACCGCGATGATATGAGAAACCCACGTCTCGTTACTGCTTCAGTTCATTAGGCTTTCTTCATGCACCTTGTAACGTAAAAGAAAGGCCAGAGTCATCGATTAAATTTATGGTTCTCACAACCCGATTACTCAGTTTGTGGTATCCAAACTGATTCGTCATGATCACCTACAAAAAGCTTCTAGATATCTGAGAAAGTCGTCTGACAGTTGAGATGTCTTGAAAAGCAGGTTTTTACGCAAATTTTCGTCATATTCGGCATCAATTCATTGCTGACTACAAACGCACGACCACTTTTGGCTTCTGCTATCATCATGAACATTTGTCCTTTTTTTCTCTAAGAAACTGTCTAGTGAGTGGGCTAAGGCTCTCAACACTACTAAATAAAAAGGCGAATGCTAAAGATGGATATTAGGGGCTTTTTAATGAACGAATCACATAACAGACAAAGCCACAAACTGCTAACAAATGATATTTTAAACGTTAGACTACAGTGTCACACATAACACAGTTCAAGTTCCTAACCATTAGAATGAACACAAAAAACACTGACGGAAAAAAATCGCAACACTAAGAAGCAGTTGTGCGACATAAACTAAAGTGTTAGGCATGTTTCTACGTCTCAAAGATTATGTCTATTCAAATTTTGCACCAGTCGCATAAGAGTGGCGCTAGTAGCGCCACGACGAGAATGCAAATAAGGTTTGCTTTAAATACACGCTGTAACGGTCGTGAGCGTTAGTTATCTTTCATATTGGACGAGATGAGTTGATGTTAGTCAAGAATGCGTTCAAGGCTACAAAGACGCCTTTATCTACATCTTCCTGAGTTTGAACGAGGTCGAATAAGAGGGCTACGAGAAGCTGGATGTTCCTTCTGCGTTACTGAGGAAAGATTTGGCGGGAATGCAGGCAGCGATGGTGACGGGAATGTACTATCGCGAGAAGACCGGGTAATAGACGTCGAAGTGGCACTGTTGAGAGGGAAGACCATCGTGTTCGGCGTGTGGCTCTGACGCATCCTACTGCATCTGTAGTAACAATCTGAGCAATAGTTGGTGCCACAGAGACACAACGAACTGTTACTAATCGGTAATTCAGGGATAGCTCCGAGCCATACCAGCTAAGAGGTTAATCGTACCGAACCGTGCAACCACTCATTCGACTCTCCAACTGGATTGGTTGAGCCCGAAAAACTTCTTTCTGTGCGAATTGTTGGTGAGAGCCGAAGATGCACGAAGAGCTTCGACTGCACTTCTTAACATTAAATTTGTCAGAGCATAGATAATGAAATGAATCTGTATATTGTGTATGACACCTTATTATGGCTGCCATAACTGTCAATAAGATGTCAGTTATGCGAGGTTGGATTAAAAATTAGTGCCCCGTATGACATAAAAAATTTAATAATGAATATATAACTGTGGAATTAGCACAGTTAACGAGCTGATCTGTCCTCTACAAAACACTGACGTTCAGCGTTGTCTCCATGCATTAGCACACATTTACGCCACGTTGAACTCAGGTATCAAAACCAGTTTCGAAAAATGCAGGGTTTAGTTTCTTGACTCTTTTTGTGAGATTGATTTTAAAGCTGTTGATTGCGAACGCTCAAACGTCCGTCTTCTCAAGTCACTTCATCAGCACGTCCTCGATTGGTATCTGAGACATATGTTGACGGCAAGTCGCCCAGCGGTTTTTTGCAATGTCCGTTTCTGCGTTACCAACCTTCTTTATCCAATATCGCACATAGTTGATCTCCATTATAGTATCCCCATACATTGTCTTCATGGATGAGGTTAAAAAAGGTTTAAAATTGTGAGTCAAGAAGCAAAACATAGAATTTTTGCAAACTGGTTTTGATTCACAGGTTCGACGATGGTGCAAATGTGTAGAAATCGATAGTGAGTATGTTGAGCGGCAGTGCTGTGCAAAAGATAGTTCTGGCTACGATCTATAATAATTTCACTAATATATGTCCATTATTAAATTTTTTATGAAACAGGAGGCGTTACTTTTTATTCATCCTCGTATACAAAGAAATATTAATAAATGAAAATATTTCTTTACTTCACTCCCCCTCAAACGTCATTCTTCAGCTAACATTCACTGTGCAGCAACGAAGTGAAGTTTCGGAGTGAATATTACGGCTCCCAGAGTCAGATATGCTACACGTCCTCTCCACTAGGAAATTCTCGTCCACAACAAAACATTTTGAGTCTAAGATATGCTAAGAGCAATATGAGCAAAAGGGAAAGGACAAGGACGTCTCAATAAAGGCATTAACATAATAAGTTACTGTCCCTCACCGAACATCAAAATCAACGTGTAAATGCTTGAATCAAATAAGTAATACTAGACAAACATTAATTAAATATACAAAGAAACATAAATTGCTGAATCATTAATCAAATACAGTAGTTAATCATTATTCAAGGAAGAAGAAAAATTACTGATTGTAGTTACTCACTAAATCATAGATGAATTATCTCTGATGACGAGGTATCCTCAAAACAGCAGAACTTAAAATAAAAAAAAAAATAAAAAATAAAAAAAAGTTGTCAGAAGGGAAGCATTCAGTTAATTTATTCAGCGAATATTTTGTCATGCCTATTTCGAAAATTAAACATTTTTAAATTTACAGAACTGAAGTTTTGAATGCTGTAATTCTAACGAGTAATTACAAAACTTTCAAGGCTGGAGTGCTTCATGAGCCTGTTCATATGCACTATTACAATGAAAAGTGTTACACTAATACAGATTTTATATTGTGCAAAGACATGTCTCTTCAGTGCTTGCTGACTTATCACACTATTACCAACTAATTTCGTCACTTTGATGCTCTCTTTCCACTGGACACTACAATTACCCAATTTACTTCTATATACTTTAACTGTCGTTTTATTGACGTTCTTTTTCAGTGCACACTGCACTACACAAAGTCAATTTCATAGACATGGTGACAAAGGATCCTTAATATCACAGGCGGGCGTGGGGAGGGGAGGGGGGTGACGTGACTATGTCAGCGACATCTACAAGTGACTCAGCCATACGTAGTGTGACCTTGCATTGCGCGACAACAGATTTCCCCAAGTTCCGATAGGAAGGAACATTCTTTCTCCCTTGTCTCGTCTCCATAGACAGCGTGCAGTATAGTTACATATTTACATAGAAATATAACAAATAGCTTTAACCATTTCAATAACGTGTACTACCAAGAAGGGGGCGAGGGGATGCTTTACGAATATACAAAAAAAATGCAAAATTCGTTAATTGTTGTTTACTTATATTAACAACACACTTTTTAAAGAGGTTCTGATGAAGTAGGCTTCACGAGATGATAATACCTTTCAGAACACTCTTAATAATACCAACTTACCTCTTCTAACGTGTACTGTCGATGGCGGGAGGGGGGGAGGGGATTTCATGACTACCACAAAATTAAAAACAATGCAAATTTCGTTTCTTTTATTCGAAATATACTTTTTAAAGAGGTACAGATGTGTAAGTAGGATCCTGAAACCAAAGGTATACTCCTAAGACTTAAATTTCTGGGTTAGGTTTAACTGAAAAATTTAAAGCGTTTATGGAGTCTGGTGGGAGACGTAACTAAAGACGATAAATATTATTTTCAAAATTTTAAAATATAAAGTACCTGATTAGATTACAATACCTTCAAAAGATGGGCGTATTGTATTGTATCTGTATTTTGAGGGTTAATTAGTATTCTGCTCAGAACATGAAATAAATTACAACTTCCTTACGACACTCCTTGCTTGTTAATATATCCATAAATATGATATGTTATTTTTCATAGTATGTAACCCTAATTGATAGTGTAAAGGGCAGTCACATGAAAACGATGTAGATGGGAAAGAAGTAAGTCAGCTGTTTATTATTTCAAAAGCAATCGCCATAACCGTTAATACATCTATCCCACTCTCAGACAAGACAGTCAATGCCTTAATTAAAAAAATGTTTACAGTTGCCTAATGAACCTTGATGATACCATAGCGTGAACCTCTTCGTCTCAAGCAAATCGGCGGCGACCACTGTCTTTCTTCAGTCTCCAAAAATGGGGAGTATGTGTATGGGTTTATCAGCGAAATTTCTGTTGCGTAGTCGAAACAAAATGTGGTAGAGCACTATTCAGCAACAGACTGATGCTATCCTTCAACATTACTGGGCGTTTCGACTTGATGGCACACTTCAGTTGTTGCAAATTATCCCCATGGACATGTGATCTCCATATTTTTTGAGCCCTGAAGAAAGGCACTCGTGCCGCTGATCTGCTTCGGATGAGGTGGTGCATGACTGAATACAATCGTGGTTCCGTAGCCATTCGCAAACATTTTTCCATAAAGGTATTGAGTGTCCTGGCTCTAGGATAAATTTTTTACAGCTATGGCGATTATTTTTGAAATAATAAAGAGTTTACTTCCTTTTTACATCTGTGTCATTTTTTATGAACAGCTTCTTATGTATCATTGAGTTTGACAGATATTTTAGTACATAATTGGTGTATATTTTTATGACTATGGGAAGTTGTCTCACGAGCTACATAGACTTACAATTTTGCTTTTGTGAGAACACATAACTGGACAGGTCAAATAATGAAGATATGCTTGCGGTAGTGAAAAGGAAAATATCAGACAAAAAACGACTTTGCCCTTTCTCAACAGCCACAGATATATTTCTTTGGCTGTGGTGTAGTCTGTTAACTAGAATTACATTCCCAAACACATATTTTAGTGGTTGTCTTGTCTTTCTTTCAAGAAGCGTGGAACAGTGTTCGTGTTTCATGTGTGTATATATACACATACATCAATATTTCAAAACATCCATAATCTCGATTCTATTGTGTTTCAGTTGCAATAAAATATTTTGTTATGCAGAGTCCAATCCGTCACATGTGGCTAGGTACATATTCTGTCACCAAACCTTTCTACGATATAAACAAGTATTTCGATAAGTGCATGGCGGTTCTTATAGTCATCACACGTTGCGGTATCATTCTTGAAATTTTTACATACAATTTCGTCTCACAAGTGGGCTTCATGTTCCTCACCAACTGTATATCTTCTCCCTAATACTTCACTAATCTTTGCCAGAAAACATATCGCCTTATACTTTGATACCTGAATCGCTGTTGATCATTTGGCCGACCTACCTGTCACCTGAAATAAACTGCTTGATCACAACTTCTCTCTCTTTATGAGGACGACTTACCTATTGTCCAAAAAATCTCCTAAATATCGCAATGGGGTTATGGACAGGATCATTGCTCGCATATAAACATCAACACAATTCTCACTGGTGAGACACACGTCGCCTACTAAGCTCTCAATATAGCAGCATGACATTCTTCATACTTCAACTTTCGCTTCATAATCTCCTCGAGACAGTGTGCTGCCTGTAATACTTTCTGTTATCATCTCTGTAAATTACTATTATTCTGTTGTTTCGTTATTTCGTCACCACTAACCTCAGTCTACGTAAATAGATTTCTTCTGCTGCAGCCAACTTATACACTACTGCACGTCTTTTGTTTCATATGTTTCTTAAGGGCCTTGACGATCGTGAATTAAATCTCTTTAGATACTTTTTTGTTTTGCATAAAATTGTGTTCAATTACAAAAAGTGTTTATTAACAAGTCATATGCTGCTGAAACCCTAATACTGTACCTAAAACTGAAACTAAACTCCGTTCAGACAGGCCGACTGCCGTGTCATCCTCAACCAACAGACGTCACTGGATGCAGATAAGGTGGGGCATGTGGTCAGCGCACCGCTCTCCCAACCGTTGTCAGTTTTCGCGACCGGAGCCACTACTTCTCCATCAAATAGCTCCTGAACTGGCCCCGCAAGTGCACCCTGCTTGCCAACAGCACTCGGCTGACAGGGACTGTCTCCATCCAAGTGTTATACAAACCCTATAGCACTTAACTTCAGTGATCTGAGGCGAACTGGTGCTGTCAATGTGGCAAAAACGTTTGCCTCTGTGTACGTACTTATTACAAAAAGGACTCTTTCACAGCATGGCTTGAGACATGAATACTTCAGTTTTACTTCAGTCAACTGACGAATGCATTTACAGCAAATGCAAAAATAAGTATTTGTTCTCGTAATGAAGAAATGCTTTCTCTAGTTACTTTTAAGTAGTATATTGCCTAGATATGCAGCCTCTTTCTAAAATTTGTGCCCATTCAGTTTTTTCATTACATATTAGCATAATACTGTCTCATATTGATAATATCATGTCATATTCATATAATGTTTATTCAGGGTGACAATTATTTAACTATATGAAATAAAATCGTCATGATTTCTCAAAGGCTGCGATCCCCATCATGCAAAGTGAGCCTGATTTCGACAATATGTGGTTCATACAAAAGGGAGCTCTACCCCATCGAAGCAGGAGAGTGTTTAATGTACCGGTCGAGCACTTTGGGAACCACATTCCGGCTCTGGGGTACCAAGAGGACACTGGCATGAGCCTCGACTGGCCGCTATGTTCTCCAAATATGAATACATGCGACTTATTTTTGTGCGGCTATATTAAAGCTAAGGTGTACAGCAATAACCACAAAACCATTGCTGAGCTGGAAACAGCTATTCAGGAGGTCATCGACAGCATCGACATTCCGACACTTCAGCGGGTCATACAGAACTATTCGTTCGCGCCACATCATCGTCAATGATGGCAGACATATCTAACATGACATAACCTAAATCGGAATATCTGTAGTGACGTTTACATGTTTAATGAAGTGTGTGAACGCCGCTGTTTGTAAGTAATTTAGGTTTTTTTCATGTAGTTCAGTAATTGTCACTTAGTATATGCAAAACATATAACGTCATATCAAGTTATCTTACCCTTACATTACATAAATGTACCTCGTTCACTTCTCTGAAACTTATCCCAGATGTTTTTTCTCTGATAGTCAAGAATAACAAAAATTATTGGTGGACTTCTGAATGTAAAAACAGGAAGAATTGATAGTATGAAATGTAAATGAAATAATATTATAAATTAACTCGGGCACCTGTTAATCCTCATTTACGCGTCGCTGAAAGGAGTGTATGCCCCCTTAGATTATTACACTAATTTTCATGCACATCACGATTTCTATCTCGGGTGCGTGCTCTTAATTTTGGTTAGTCTGGTACTCTACAACTTCCCCTACCCATAACCTGTTGAAATGTGGCCCCCCTCTTCAAGACGGGCTCATGCCATGTCGCTTTGGTCTATTGTCTTCCCATATGCGACGTGTGTCATTCCTATTCTCCATCAGTTTCTTCGCCGCCATTCCTGCTCTTTTATTTTTATTTATTTTGTTTGACACGTCATATTCAGTAGGACCAAATTGAGGAGCAAATCTCCGATGTCATGGAACTTGTCAGTACATGAAATTACAACATAAATGTGATAACAGATAAAAATAAAATGTTTATGAACCCAAAAAAGCCGTAAGTTTCAGTAAACGCAATCAACAATATAACACAGGAATCAGCATAATTTTTCAAGGAGCTCCTCGACAGAATAGAAGGAGTGACCCATGAGGAAAATCTTCAGTTTAGGTTTGAAAGGGCGTGGATTACTGCCAATATTTGTGAATTCTTGTCGCAGCTTATTTAAAATGGATGCAACAGTATACTGCACACCTTTCTGCACAAGAGACAAGGAAGTGTTAGCCAAATGAAGACTGAATTTCTGCCTAGTATTAACTGAGAGAAAGCTGCTAATTATTGCAAATAAGATGATACTGTTAACAAGACACGACATTAAAGATTAAATATATTGAGAAGCCAGTGTCAGAATACCCAGACTAGTGAACAGGAGTCGACAAGAGGTTCGCAAACTTACACCACTTATCACCCGAACTGCCCGTTTCTGAGCCAAAAACATTCTTTAAGAATGGGAAGAGTTACTCCAGAATATAATACCATACGACATAAGCGTATGAAAACAAGCGAAGTAGACTACTTTTCGTGTCGAACGATCACTTACTTCAGATACCGTACGAACAGTAGAAATTGCAGCATTAAGTCTTTGAGCAAAATTCTTAACGTGGGCTTTCCACGACAGTTCACTATCTATCCGAACACCTAGAAATTTGAACTCTTCAGTGTCACTAATCATATGCGCATTCTGTGAAATTAAAACGTCAGGTTGTGTTGAATTTTGCGTTAGAAACTGTAAAAACTGAGTCTTACCGCGATTTAAGGTTAGTTTATTTTCTACAAACTATGAACTTATGTCATGAACTGCATTATTTGAAGCAGAGCCAATGTTGCACACAACCTTTTCTACCAAGCTAGTATCAGCAGTAATAAAATATTTTTGAATTACCTCTAATACTAGAGGGCATGCCATTTATATAAATAAGGAACAGGAGTGCTCAAGCACTGATCCCTGGGGCACCCCCTATTTGACTGTCCCACTCAGACCTCACATCATAGCCATTCTCAACACTGTGAACATTGACCTTTTTCTGGGTGTTGTATAAGTAAGAGGTGAATCAGTTGTGAGCTACTCCCCATATTCCATAATGGTCCAAAGTATGTAGAAATATTTTGTGATCATCCCAATGTAACGCCTTAGTTAAATCAAAAGAGATGCCTAGCGTTCTAAATCTTTTGTTTAATCCATACAGTACCTCACAGAGAAAAGAGAATGTAACACAGTTGTTAAACCTTTACTAAAGGCGAACTGTATATCTGATGGCAAATTATGCGATATAAACGATCAATTATCCTTACATACACAGACTTTTCAATAACTTTAGCAAACAATGATGGCGTAGAAATAGGTCTAAAATAGTCTACATTATCCCTTTCTACCGTTTCATTAAGCGGCTTTACTATTGAGTACTTTAATCGTTCAGGAAACTGACCATTCTTAAAGGAAAATTTACAAATATGACAAAATACAGGGCTAACATGCGCAGAACAGTACATCAGTATTCCGCTAGGCACTCGATCGTATCAATGAGAGTCCTTACTGTTCAATGATTCAAATATTGACTCAATCTCCCCCTTGTCAGTATCACAGAAGAGTATTCCAGACATCAATCTCGGAAAGGCATTTTCCGATAGTGTTATATGATGCCATGTAAAAAGTAGGTTTTTATTTATTTCACAAGCAAGGCTCAGAAAACGATTGTTAAATAGTGCACATATATCTGACTTATCAATAACCGAAATATTTTTACTACGAACTGACTTGATATCGCCGAAATTGTGCTGCTGACCAGACACTTCCTTCAAAACTGACCATATGGTTTTAATTTTATTCTTTGAATCAGCTATTCTGTTTGCGTACCACATACTCTTTGCCTTCCTAACAACATTTTTAAGTACCTTACAATACTGTTTGTATCTGCCACTGTATCTTGATTGAGACCACTTCTAACATTTTGATACAATTCCCACTTTGTTCTGCATGCTATCCTTATCCCACTAGTCAGCAGCCCAGGCTGCCTTTTACTCCTAGTACCCTGCTTAGAACGTTCTCATGGAAAGTAGCTCTCAAAAAAGACGAGAAATGTGTTAAGGAAAGCATTATATTTGACATCTATGTTATCAGCACTACAAACATCCTGCCACTCTTGTTCCCTAACGAGGGTTAAAAAATTCCCTATTGCCATTGGATTAGCTTTAGCTTTTCTTCATAGTTTGCAATTATATATAGCATTTATCTGAGCATAAAAACCTTTTTAGTGTTAAAATTTATGTATCATGGTCTGAAAGGGCATTCACCCTTTTACTAATAGAACGCCCATCTAGTAATGAAGAGTGAATAAAAATATTGTCTATGGCTGTGCTGCTGTTCCCCTGCACCCCGGTTGGACAAAAAAGTCTGAGTGAGATCATATGAGTTCAGGAAATTTTCCAACATCTTTTTACTTGCACAGTCACATACAACATTAATAGTGAAGTCACAATATACAAGTAGGGGGGCAAAAGGGGGGCTGGTGCAGTTTGTTAGAACAGGTTGCCTACGTCAGGGGCAGGGATGCACTCAGGGGCATACCTAATGTTCTCCTTTGATTGAAAGATACTCAACCTATTGTTCTCCCTTGACTGACAAGTACTCAACCTATTGTTCCCCTTTGATTGACAGGTATTTAATCTATTGTTCCGCTATAAGGATCCTTCCTTTTGATTAACATGCACATAACCTATTCTCCCCACCCCCCACTCCCCAACCCCCTCAGGAAACCTCCCCCATCACTGCTACAGGTACACTTTCAGGTCTGAGTAACTCGAATAGCCCCTCTCACTCATATCAGTTTGATTCACTACTTAATTAAATTGATCAATTAATTAACCACTCTCCTTCTGGTAAACCTCCTCTCCTCCCACCCTCTCTCCCAGAAAATGGCGGGAAAAAGACTGAGTTGATCGGTCAATTGGAGGAAATTCGATTGTAGTGTATGGAATACTGTTTAAACAATTTAAACAATGCATACAACATTGTTTATTTTTCAACAATTTAGGGAATTCAAGGCAGTGTATCGAATGTATGGAAATTGATGCAGAGAAATGATCTCGTAACAGGAAATTCAAGGGCATACTGTGCATTTATAAAAAAATCAGTTTGTGGGGTTGGATTTCTCTTGCTCGTCATTCTCTGCTGTTTGAAAGCTTATAGGTCTTGTAAGAAGTAATTACATGGGGCAACCATGTTGCATAACTTAATGTTTGGCATTGTACTCTGGGTGCCTTAACCTAAAGTTCAGCCCTTTGTTGGCACTTAACCTCTTGTTCTATTAAGTGGTTTTCCATGTCACCCCCACTTCCTTAAACTGTTTTACCGCCTTTGATACCAAATTAAGTAATTAGTTATGTCCTCCCACGATTTTCTGGTACACATATCGAATTTCACATGCTTTTGCACGCCATTTCTGGCGCATTCTTCTTTGTCACCCACCCCCTTAAACTTCTGTACTGCGTTTTACATAAAAATTATGCAAATTAACATATTGTTTTTGCACACCCTCCCTTTAACTATTGTACCACTAACACCAAGTTGATATAAAAAATTTATGCAAATTAATTAATTCGGTATTCTTCTCATGTATGGGGTAGTTTCTTTTTTTTTAATTTACAGCATCCTATTGGTCAGTGAAATCGATGGAATATAGTTTAAATAAAAGGTCGCTAATGAAAAACACCTCCAGCCAGCAGATATCTGACGCCGACGCCGCCGACTCCGCACTTGCCCTCAGGAGGCAGAGTGCATCAGCGACCCTGGGAACTGATGACGCAGCTGTCAGCTACCAAGACATGCACAGGTGTCCATTCGGGTCCTGTAAGCATGAGGCAACGGCATCCCTTTCATACTTGACACTTGAGAAATTCCTGTCGAAATAAGTGTTCACCTGTTCACTGTTGCTGGCACGATGACGCAGAGCTGGGGGTCCAGTGCTGTAGAAATCTGTTCCAACGCTTCCCAGAATAGCTCAGGGTGCGTTGTTCCTAGTGATCCTAATGGGACACCCGAGATGCATCTTCTGCGCACATTTGTTTACCTGCCCAACAAGGCTGATGCATCGCCACGAGATGTGTGCGTAGCATGGCTGTAATTCTCAGTGTCCTACAGCTACTGATCTGGAGATCTACTACTACTACAATGTCGGATGAGGGACAGCACACCAGAGATGGATGGTCTGCTTCAACTAGTCTTTGAACACATAAACAAAGAATACATCGCCTTACACTCAGAACTTTCCATAGATAAACCCCGGAAAAGTTATCCACAGATCATCAAATACATACAAGACTCACAAGAATATTGGAAACCAGGAACATATTTACCAGTGTAACTACAATTAAATATTATGATTGCTGCTGCAGGCTGACACCGATCGATGTACAGGTAATGTGTCCTCTTGACGGCTGTGGTTCTGGAACGAATCTCAGTATCTATAGCACACATAATTTTCCACATAGAAATGTCTCTCACACCCTCGTGGTTATCAATGTGCTGAATCTATACATCCTTCATGATAGGACACACAGTCATCTTCTCGTCATGCCACAACATAAAGCACAGTAACTTTAAAATGCAATATATAGATATTTTACACAAACAGTGCTGTTGTCTTTTATATCTGTACAGCGCCCAAAAACATTATGGTATGCCTACACCCACACCGGCTCTATGTCTCCATTCTCCTCAATCCTAGGAAATTGTCTGATAAAGTCTTTGAATCAGCGTATCTGGAAAGTGCTGCATCCTGACAAGATTCTCTTAAAGAAGTGTTATGAAGGACAAGCGTCTGGTACTATGCGATAATTAATACCACACCCACGACCATAATGATTGGAAAGACATCACCGACGTGGGTTGGCGTACTGTAATCAACATCACTAACGATAGAACAACAAGGAAAATGCGAGGGTACGCTTAGGGGTGCCGATGAGAGGACACATTGTTACAGCCATATTGCCCGTCCTGTCTGTACATTATAGCAGGTCCAGTGAACACTTGCATTGCTATACTTTGCAGCTATTTACGAAATGAATCTGTCACCACTTATGTTCGGATATACTCCTAATTGCGTTGAAATCACAATTCACCATGACCAATCTATCTTTCCACTACTAGACACGCGTAATTTTTTACATGAATAGTAGTTTGATTACTTCCCACAAACGTATGTCGGAACTTGTGCCATGGTACCTTTAGGTTCAAGCAGCAGCATAACATTTCTGACTATCAATTATAGGTTTATAAAAAGAAATTAAGATACGTCCACACTTTCACCAGCTGGGTGTCATTTTCGCACAGCAAAAAAGCCTCCCTCGATTACGTATTTATCGATGAATTAAGGATGTAGTTACAATTTAAAAAAGCCCTAGAGTCTTTTCAGTTTATCGATTTCACCACTTGCATGTAACCTTTTGGTATTTTCGATTCTTGTAAATCCAGCCAACACACACACACACACACACATATATATATATATATATATATATATATATATATATATATATATATATATATATATATATACCACGCAGTCAGGGTTTGTGTCAGTGCATTCCATACATAGCTTCCACCACCCAAATCACACAATTTTCCCCTCACTAATAAATCATTATGAGCCATTGAGTAACCAGAATCTTATCCCATCTGCGAAGACCTTTACATGAGAACTAGAAAAAAAAATAGAGAAAACTGATATTTCCACTCGCTAATACCGATATCGGTGATATAACTGATTCCTAATCATCCATATAATTTACAAATTCCAAAATCAACTAAAGTGTTTCTTATGTCTAGAGAGCCAGAAAATGTGTCTGCCACTTCTCTTTCACCTGCTAGATGCACACACCACAATCGGTGTTCCCTCAACTAAAAAAAGGCGTGAAATGTGGAGAAGCATTTAACCAAACAATTTACGTGGGAGGGTATAACGGTCCAGCTCAAACACACGTACATATTAAATCTTCTCAAATTTGCACACGATCACGAATGCTGTCCAACATATACTAAGTATTAGTTCGGTATTCGGCCGTCTAGAGGACGACACCGTTAAGTCAGCTACATTCCGACACCCCAACAAGCTCTCCATTCGGACAGCTCCCACTGTTAGCCGGAAATGTGAATCATTCCGGCCACAGGTCACTGGCGCCCCATGCAAGTCACACATAGACAGGATCTTCCTAGGAAAAAAACCGGCCACATATATATTTTATCCCTGTACTTACAATTAAATATTACGATAGCGGTCTCAATTGGATGACATTCGACAATGAGTAAAGTATCGGAAATACACCCCGCTAACGGTCGTGTCTCTGGAAATACAAATATCTGTACCATTCTTATGACTTGACATACTTTTCCCTTTGCTATCACAGTATTCCATGTCAAATCCATACCTTCCTTGCGACTGGACATAGTCATTTCCTTTGCACATGTTGGAACACACAAACATACTTTATATGCATGATGCACATGGCGAACCTATCACGCATCCCTTAATGCTAAATATAATACTTCACCAATAACTGATTACCGGCGATACGAAATAATACTGACCGAAAATCAGTGATGGGTGGACTTGTCTCATAAGTTTTTCTTGTGAGTGGTATCACTGCATCTTAGAAAGAGAGACGTAATTGTCTTACAAACCGAAAGATGTTAAAAAACACGACCATATTAATATCACAAGTGGTCTTGGTTCTACAGGTGCACACAAGTATCCATGTTAAAACTATACTGGCTTTATAAATCGAGGTATGGCATTACCTCTGAATGAAATGGTTTTTCCAGACATACCGCGACACTGTATATAGACGGTGATCGCTGGAGTGCATATTATCAGACCAGCAGTGCGGTTACACGTCACTGAAGGTGCAACATCGTGATAAAATTACCGAATTTAGAAAATGACTCGGCTAAAGAACGTGGTATGAAGCCAGTATTTGCAAATCCCTCGGGCCGCCGATGCATATTTCTCCACTATTTGTAACGTCTCGATGCCATGTCAGAGGTTCGGTGATATATCGACTGGGTTATAGGCGACGGTTGATTGAGAAGGATCACAAACAGTAGTAGATGGTGTGCTGATTGAGGTTTCAGATCACTAGTGCAATGCTTTCGGTAGGTATGGTGTCTGTGATTTGGAATCAAGTCTGTCCATTCAACCACATACCTGCGTTGTATCCGATGGAGAAATCCTTTAATGATTACAGCCACTAGTGAATCATATTTCTGGCACTCTCATATCTCGAAATGAGTCACTTTCTTCAAACCTACCTGCTACTGTAAAATTTGAGATGTGCCCCACTGCACTACCATCCCGGCAGCTTTGACCCTGTGATCGTTCCAATTTAAGTCAGAACTGAATAGAAGTCAGAGAAGACAGTACGGGAACTGGTAGAAGGTCGAGGATTTTGCTACTGCATTGTGGTACGTCCCAAAACAACGTACAGATTCTGAACTCGGAAGCAGATTCACGTCACTCAGGACCCATTAGCGTCTATCACCCCAACATTCTATCACTGTTATTCTGCACCACCCAACAGATAAAATTACAAACTATGACAGCTCCAGTAACTTCATACAATAGACAACTCGATAAGATTTTTACTGCATCTCGCTCCTCCCACAGGTCGACAACAAATGCCGTATGCATGCCGGCACTGAGCACATGAGGCGATCCTATTAAATATACAGGTATTGATCCACTGCACAGACCAGTTTAAGGTTTCATCACCTGTACTGTAGGAGGATAGCCGTATCCCACAGACTATACTGTAAGTCGCAAGAGACCCTTCCTGTGCCCCTGTGTCGTTGTTTCAAACATTGCTTTTTTGTTTCTACTGTAACACTCTTTGTACACTGCCATACATTTTGTTTTTCCGCCACAACTTCGAGGTCTGTGTCAGGTTCTAAACTGGCATTAACACGTTCCATTGCCTCTCACAGAAAACTAGATGTCGCACGGTGTAATCGTGTTGTTATTGCTGCTACCATAACACACCACACACACTGGATGATTTTAAATAAAAGACAGTTACAAGACAAGGAAACAGGAAGAGTTTTGAAGTGTTGTGGAGGGTTTGGTTCAAATGGTTCTAAGCACTAAGGGACTTAACATCTGAGGTCATCAGTCCTCTAGACTTAGAACTACTTAAACATAACTAGACTAAAGACATCGCACAAAGCCATGCCCGAGGCAGGATTCGAACCTGCGACCGTAGCAGCAGAGCGGTTCCGAACTGAAGCACTTAGAACTGCTCGGCCACAACAGCCAGCTGAGGAGGGTTTCCAAACTGCTGTCCGAAGGTGACTGACGACCTCTACATTTAAACTCATCTGTCACGGTGACAGAAGAGCCGATGGCCCTGCGTTCCGTTTCTACTGATTCCTCATATTCCAATCATGAACACGATCATTGTTTCGGTGCTAGCTATCCCTAGAAGGTGATGCTCCTCCACCAAAACTCTTTCTCCATCTCAAACAAGCGATGTCAGCCAATCATCATGTGGTAACCAACAGTGTACCGGTGGACGGATGGGATGGAAAAGACACCGTCGATGTGCTGTAATACTAAGCATCCCAGCTGATAGTGCAAACAATGTTAGTAATTTTACAGTAATTTCAACACCAACCAATAATGCGACAGCATATTTCTCAGTTTCAGTATCACAGCTAAACAGTCCATTCTCTACTTTGCGAGTATCATTGCCACTGTAGATAAAGGACTGTTCAGTACGTCCATTCATTGTTAATTCTAGAACACACACATCACCAAAGTATACCAGACAGTGCTCTACATATTCCTAGCACCTCGAGCATAGTGCAAAATTTACGATGTATCTCTATATGGATAGGAGTCACAGCATTCTCACAGTCTTAGGATAAAATTACAGACTCAAATGCCCCCTCGCGCTATCTTTGACCAGCCCGCACTGCAGCACCGTTACCAATTTAACCTGCAGCTGACCAGAAGTAGACCGCTGCATTCCACGTCTCGTGAATGAATGGAGCTTGCCGAGTCCTAGCTCATCCAACTGCACAAGATTTCTCCCAGATGCGCCCATGTCGAGGAGGTTAGCACTCCTTATCGATGTATAGTAACAGAATTTAAAGTGTTGTGATGTAATAGCAGACGTTTAAGAAGAACAAGAAACAGGTGATTTTTATGCATGATGGAGCTCCTTACGGATGGAGTTCGAAGCATCTTACGTAAATCAACTATGCTATCAATTTTAAAGTATTGTTCTAGAGTCTGGGATCAGTACCAGGAGGGTACTGGTAAGAGAGAACATAAACACACGCACTTCTAAGGGCAAATGGCTCTATACTTACAACAGGCTATAATGTTAGATCGCCGGCCGAAGTGGCCGTGCGGTTAAAGGCGCTGCAGTCTGGAACCGCAAGACCGCTACGGTCGCAGGTTCGAATCCTGCCTCGGGCATGGATGTTAGTGATGTCCTTAGGTTAGTTCGGTTTAACTAGTTCTAAGTTCTAGGGGACTAATGACCTCAGCAGTTGAGTCCCATAGTGCTCAGAGCCATTTGAGCCATTTTTATAATGTTAGATCAGTTTCCGACCTGTCAGACAAGTGGAATGCAGGGCTGTTAACATTCCAATGTAAGAAATATATCTGCAGTGCAGGAGATACATCTTCCCTGCAGGTTTCTCTACGATAAACTATGGTAACAAACGGTAAAACGTAAAAGCTACTTCCTTAAAACAGTGGCCCTGTGTAATATGTGCACAGTGTAGCTTTCCAGAGATGTATAGCATCCACTGTTCACATCCGATTACGGTTCAGAAATTATACTATATCCGCATCAGTCCTACATAAAATGATAGTTAGTAATGGAGAATACCTCTTACATGGAAAAAGATAAACGCACAGCACTCGGCGTCCGACATGTGAAATTACAAGTCACGCTGCCACTAACTCTGTAAACAACACATCTGTCAAGCATGTGCATACACGGGGATTGCAGTGTCTCACCAACACCTATTGCTAACTTAGAATCATTTTACACCCAATATGCTCAAAAGTGGTTCAAATGGCTCTAAGCATATGGGACTTAACATCTGAGGTCATCAGTCCCCTAGACTTAGAACTACGTAAACCTAACTAACTTGAAGACATCACAAACATCCGTGCCTGAGGTAGAATTCGAACCTGCGATCATAGCAGCCGCATGGTTCCAGACTGAAGCGCCTAGAACCGCTCGACCACAGCGGCCGGCACCCAAGATGTGACAGGAGAATGGAGTACATCGCATAAATCTTCGTTCGTGTATGTCAGTGTGTCATGTTTCATCACACATGAGATGGAAGTCCTCTGATGACCGAGAGGTTTACTGTTAACGATCACAAGTAGACACTGCTCTAAGAGCCACACAGAACACGCAGTTATATACAAGTTGAATGCAGGCTATATCACACAACAGATGCATCCTGACAGAACAGAAGGAAAAAATGGTCTAATGACCTGCAGAAACTTCCCCCTTTCTCTTTCTCTCTCTAGAATGCATAATTAGCCTACCATTAAATCGTACCTCGTTACAACTCCATGTCAACCGACCAATCCATCAACTCTATGTCATCCTTTAACGCAGATTCATGTAAATTTAGATGCAGATGGTTCTCTGTCTTCCTGAAAAGCGTCAAATACAGTAGTCAACTCACGTGTATCACTGTTACCTCAGTAGACATACAGTAGAATGCTGCCTCGACGGAAAAAAGTGACTGTTTCCCTGGCACCCTTCGCTTCCATGTCGACGTTTCCTCGGATACCTCTTGCTGTCGCATGCTTGTTCCCATGTACAATTTTTTCTGCACCAAGCAGAAGACAAGCAAGTACTTCCTCAGTCTCCCTGCATTTCGATGTATATTCCATCAATATGTACATATTTTCCGTAATTCTATCGATGTTTTTATGTCAGTTCTGCCATCAGATCATGACATAATCTCTGGTTCCGTGTTCTAAAATTGCTTGTAAATGTAGTACAGCTGCCAACACCTAGTGCAAATGCACTGATCGGGAGGCATAGTATAGCACTGTACTCGATTGTATCCGTTTGCCTCCAGCCCACATATTCCACACTTGCAGAGCGTCTGCTCTGCTTTCTGTATGTCTGTGTATGTGCATGTGTTGCAGATGGTTTCCAGGACCCGCAGTAGACCCCAGTTAGCGTTCAACTGTGCATCCGCTGCGCGTTATATCCTGAGTGATGTTGGGACTTCGGTCCACAATGTGCCATGCCTGGGGTAGGATTTGAAGGTGGATGCGCCATGCACAATGTATGGAGTGATGTTGGGATGCAGATCCACAATATTCCACATCCGAGTTAGCGTTCAAGTGTGGATCTGCTGTGCAATATATATCCAGACCGATGTTCAGAGTTGGATCCACTACACGTCACATCTTGGATAAGGCTCGTAGGTGGACCAACCACGCGTTAAGTCGAAAGATGTGTTCTACACTCCTGGAAATTGAAATAAGAACACCGTGAATTCATTGTCCCAGGAAGGGGAAACTTTATTGACACATTCCTGGGGTCAGATACATCACATGATCACACTGACAGAACCACAGGCACATAGACACAGGCAACAGAGCATGAACAATGTCGGCACTAGTACAGTGTATATCCACCTTTCGCAGCAATGCAGGCTGCTATTCTCCCATGGAGACGATCGTAGAGATGCTGGATGTAGTCCTGTGGAACGGCTTGCCATACCATTTCCACCTGGTGCCTCAGTTGGACCAGCGTTCGTGCTGGACGTGCAGACCGCGTGAGACGACGCTTCATCCAGTCCCAAACATGCTCAATGGGGGACAGATCCGGAGATCTTGCTGGCCAGGGTAGTTGACTTACACCTTCTAGAGCACGTTGGGTGGCACGGGATACATGCGGACGTGCATTGTCCTGTTGGAACAGCAAGTTCCCTTGCCGGTCTAGGAATGGTAGAACGATGGGTTCGATGACGGTTTGGATGTACCGTGCACTATTCAGTGTCCCCTCGACGATCACCAGTGGTGTACGGCCAGTGTAGGAGATCGCTCCCCACACCATGATGCCGGGTGTTGGCCCTGTGTGCCTCGGTCGTATGCAGTCCTGATTGTGGCGCTCACCTGCACGGCGCCAAACACGCATACGACCATCATTGGCACCAAGGCAGAAGCGACTCTCATCGCTGAAGACGACACGTCTCCATTCGTCCCTCCATTCACGCCTGTCGCGACACCACTGGAGGCGGGCTGCACGATGTTGGGGCGTGAGCGGAAGACGGCCTAACGGTGTGCGGGACCGTAGCCCAGCTTCATGGAGACGGTTGCGAATGGTCCTCGCCGATACCCCAGGAGCAACAGTGTCCCTAATTTGCTGGGAAGTGGCGGTGCGGTCCCCTACGGCACTGCGTAGGATCCTACGGTCTTGGCGTGCATCCGTGCGTCGCTGCGGTCCGGTCCCAGGTCGACGGGCACGTGCACCTTCCGCCGACCACTGGCGACAACATCGATGTACTGTGGAGACCTCACGCCCCACGTGTTGAGCAATTTGGCGGTACGTCCACCCGGCCTCCCGCATGCCCACTATACGCCCTCGCTCAAAGTCCGTCAACTGCACATACGGTTCACGTCCACGCTGTCGCGGCATGCTACCAGTGTTAAAGACTGCGATGGAGCTCCGTATGCCACGGCAAACTGGCTGACACTGACGGCGGCGGTGCACAAATGCTGCGCAGCTAGCGCCATTCGACGGCCAACACCGCGGTTCCTGGTGTGTCCGCTGTGCCGTGCGTGTGATCATTGCTTGTACAGCCCTCTCGCAGTGTCCGGAGCAAGTATGGTGGGTCTGACACACCGGTGTCAATGTGTTCTTTTTTCCATTTCCAGGAGTGTATGTTCGAAGTTGGGTCCACCAGCGGTAGAGTCTAGTCCTGGGAGCTGTCCGAATTTAGAAAGTGATTCAGGTAAGGAACATTGTATGAACTCCCTCAAGCCACCGCTACATATTTCTCCAGTATTTATAACACATTCTGTCCCGATGCCATGTCACAGGTTCTGCGATATATCCACTGGGTTATAGACAATGGTTGATTGAGAATAATCACATACCGTAGATGGTGTGCTATGCGATGAATCACTCAAAAAATGCAGTTCTAAATTGAGGTCATAAGAAATGTACGCTGGCTATTCAGATCTACAGTGTTACGCTTTCTGGTAGTAATGCTGTCTGCAATTTGGAATTTAGTCTTTCCATTCAACCTTATAACTGCGGTGGATGCTATGGAGATGTCTTTTAATGATCACAGCCACTAGTGAATCACATTCATGCCAGTACTCTCATATCTCGTAACGGGTCACATTGTTCGTACCTAACGTCTTCAGTAAAACTCCAACGTGGTTTTTTAGGCAGCCCCAATGGATCTTGTAACTGTTACTCAGTCTCTACCCCCCCCCCCCCATTTCCTGCCGTGCAGCTTCGTCCATGTGACATGTGATCGTTCCAGTTTAAGTCGGAAGTGCACACAAGTCGGAGGGCGCTATATCTACCACCTTCTGCAACCAGTAGAGAAACAGGGTGAGCTGAGTTAATGCGACAGGACCATCTTTCTTGACCATTCGGTGCAAATGCGGGCATTTTGTCGTAACTCTGCCAACAGTGTACTGTGTGTAAGGCTACTATCAAACGAAGCGTTCTCCGGCAATACGAGGTAGCAGTAGAAGAAGACAGTGCGGGAACTGGAAGAAGCAAAAGGATTTTGCTACTGCTTCGCTGTGTGTCATCAAACTACTTACAGATGCTGCAGTCTGAAGGAGATCTGCGTTCCTACATCTACATCTACGTGATTACTCTGCTATTCACAATAAAGTGCCTGGCAGAGGGTTCAATGAACCACCTTCAAGCTGTCTCTCTACCGTTCCACTCTCGAACGGCACGCGGGAAAAACGAGCACTTAAATTTTTCTGTGCGAGCCCTCAGGGTGCATTCACGTTTGTCACCCAAACATTCTCTGTATCAACGTGCAGCTGCACGTTCGGTCTGTTAATACATACCCCAGCAACCATCGTCTATATTCAATATCGCGGTATTTATTCGGAAAACCACTTCATTCGGAAGCAGTACGATACCTCGATTTAGAAAGCTTGTATAATTCTTAACATGGATATCGTTAGCGATACTTGTGTGCCCGGTAGAACCACGACCGCTTGTGACAGTGACATAGTCGTTGCAGGCTTGGTTTTTAATAGCTGGTCGCTTGTAAGACGATTACGTCTCTCTTCCTAAGACACACTGGTACCACTTACAAAAAAAACAAATGAGTCATGTCCATCCAGCGCGGATTTTCGCTCAATATTGTTTGTCATCACCAGCAACCAGTTATTTGAGAAGTATTATTCTTAGTAGGGGATTTGTGATAGATTCGCTGTTATCACCAGGCTTATAAACTATTTGTGTGTTCCGACATGTGCAAAGAAGATGACTATCTCCTGTCGTAAGTCAGGTGTTGATTTGACGTGGAAAAATACGATAGCTGTAAAAAGAATGAAAGACTTTTTTTGCGTGATATATTATGTCCAGTCATAAAAAGATTATAGATTTTTATATTTCCACAGTCACGGTGGTCAGCCGGCCGCTGGTGGCCGAGCGGTTCTGGCGCTACAGTCTGGAACCGCGCGACCGCTACGGTCGCAGGTTCGAATCCTGCCTCGGGCATGGATGTGTGTGTTGCCCTTAGGTTAGTTAGGTTTAAGTAGTTCTAAGTTCTAGGGGACTTATGACCTCAGCAGTTGAGTCCCATAGTGCTCAGAGCCATTTGAACCAATCACGGTGGTCAGGAGGGAGTATTTCCGATACTTCGCTCATTGTTGAATGTCAGATCGAGACTGCAATCGTAAGAGAAGTGCTAAAATATTTGTAGCTGGTTTAAGAGGACGATTCTGGCTGGGGTGCGAGAGCACGCGTTGCGGCGATAGCCTGTGGCCGGAACGATTCACATTTCCAGCTTACGGCGGGAGCCATTCAAACTGGACGGACTGGGATACAAGAATGCACCGGAACTAACCGTGTCACCCTCTAGATTGGTGAAAAGCGAACTAATACTCAGTACGAGCTGGGTAGCCATCATGTGTTCTGTGGAAATTTGAGAAGATTCAATATGGGCGTAAGTTTGTGCTGGAAAATTATTTCTTCCCACATAAATTGTCCAGTTGACTGTTTCTACACTTTTTTCCATCTTTATTTGGTTGAAAGAACAACAGTTGTGGTGTGTGTCACGTGCATTTAGATGGTGAAAGACAAGTGGAAGTGACGTTTGCTGGTTTTCTAGACATGAGTGACACTTTGGTTGGCTTTGCAAAGCAGAAGGATGATTTGGAATCTGTTATATCATTGACATCGGTATTCTAGAGTGGAACTACCAGTTCCCCCTCACGAACACTGACAAGGTAATAAACGCACGCGATGCCGCATTTTTGAGCGCATAAGGCTTCACTCAGAACTGCAGAAGTCTCATCTGTTACATCCCATTTTTACGTAATACTGGTGTCGATCGTCAATTGAAGCTCATGGTATTCACATTTGCTACATAAGTTAAAATCTGAAACGCGATGATTTTTCTGTTATATAATTATTGAGAAGCCACATCAGCCACTGTAATTTACGGCAAGTTAGATAAGTAATTAAAGATAATTGAGGGTCACTGTAGACCATTTTGATGGTTTTCTCTTTTGTGAAACTTAATTTAAACCTAGATTATAGATGTGATATGGCATAGGTCATCCTTCGATCCATTGTAGAACTTGGTAACCCATTCAGGGAATATTCGTTCACATTTTTGTTGAACGCAGTTGGTTTTTATCATCCTGCATTAAAACATTTCCTTTTATCAATAGTGCAATTTATAAGCAATGTTTTGTGAGTAGAATAAAACTTCCAATGGTAAACTTAACTGCTTTTTCGACGTTATTTTACCAGCTAACTAAAAATAGGAAAGCCTTGAACCCCTTCCACTAAATTTAGTTAGTATTAAGATTCTTTTACAGGGAGTGCAGTGGAGCTGACGCTGAAATCATTAAGTATTTGGTTATATCATCGCTAGTCTCACTGCACTCTTCTGAACTCTACATGTCATGTGTGGTCTGGCGTCTCCTTACCAGCAACAGGTCCCAGGTTCAAACTAGTAAATTCCTTGAAAAACACGCTCAGAGCGTCGTTGCGCTAAAGTGGTAGGGAGACACGACTTAGAACAAACAGACACCACGCAGAATGTTAGATAGTTAGAGGAAATGTACATTAGTACGCTCTGCAGAAATGATTAGCATTAGAACCATGTCGCCTTCGGGTTCAACGTCGACATCTATATCGCGGCGCAACACCACCTACCAGTAAAATGTGCCCTCAGCCCTCGTTGCCAGTATAAACCGAAAGTGATGGATCAGTGTGACCTGAGCAGATGTACAGAATGCCGCGCAGACGTATGCGCGAACCGTGCCGTGAAATCAGTGAGTTTCTGAGAGGGCGCATTAAAGGCATGGGACAATATGATGCATCGATCCCGGAAAAGGTTGCTCATGTGGGACGAAGTGTTTCAGCAGTGCAACGAGTGTGTACAGAATGATTCACGGAAGGCTTTAGAACACGACGAGATGGGTCGGCGCACCACCAAGACCATTCCCCGAAAAGAGCTACCTACACCTCATCCGAATGGCATTGCATGGCAGATCTGCGTCCACTTCGACTCTGACGCAACAGTGGAACACATCGTGCACTATTAGGGGTGACAATCCGTCACCGCTTATAATTGCTTGGGTTACATGGGCGTCGTCCCCTTTTCCGCCTACCTTTGACGAGTGTGCGCAAACACGCTAGACGGCAATGGTGGATGGAACGACGTCACTGGGGACAGGAAGGGCATAAGGTAGTGTTTGCGGATGAACCCAGCTTCTGTTTGTTTGATAATGATAGCCGAATTTTGATTAGCCGCAGACAGGGGGAGCGGCATCGCAGTGACTGCATTTGCAGAAGACATACAGCTCCAGATTAAGGCCTTATGGTGTGGAGTGCTATTGGGTACAACCACTAATGACAGTTGGTGCCTGTCCAGGGCACTGTGACCAGTGCGACCTACGTGAATGTCATCCTGCGACCCGTAGCTATACCCTTTCTGCACTACAGCACAGACGTCGTTTTTCAGCAATACAATGCATGACCGCATGTTGCTGCAGTAACACGTACCTTCTTGGTGTCACAGTATGTCAGCCTTTTCCTCTGGCCCGCCTGATCAACAGACTTGTCTCCAGTCGGAATGATGTGGGATTTGGTGAAACAGAGGGTGCAGTGCTGTGACACAATGCTAACCAACACAGATGAACTTTGGGACCAGGTGAATGCAGGGTTAATGGCTATAGCACAGATGCCGTTCGCGATTATACGCGTCGATGCCACCATGCATGAAACAAGTTATCAGGACTCATTGGCAGACCTGGTGCCTGCTAGACAACAAGACGCATCCTGAACCGAGATGCCTGAAATGCTAATCATTTCTGCAGAACACACTAACATACATGTCCTGTGAATATGAACGACCTATCTCTAGTCGTTCAAGATATTCTGTTTTTTCTGAACATGAGTGGATGTAGGCCGCCTTAGAAAAACGACGTGTGTGACTGCTTCCGTCGCCTGTGCCTTCGTTTGACAGACCGCCTAGCTTACATGTCTGCTATATGATTGAGCGGCAGCTTTTAAGTCACGGCTGCCACGTATTTTTTGGACTACCACAGAAAATGCATGGACTGGAGAGTCTTCAAGAAAATACGCAACTCTCTTTAAATCTTCACAACAAGATATATTCTATGGTTTAATCTGTGGTGTAAAGTTAATTTCCGTTTTGTTGTTGCAGTTTTCATAGAAATGTTGTAAACGATAACTGTTTACAACGTACCACAGCGGCGTAGGAGAAGTCGAGACGAGCTGTTTGATATAGGACACTTACGGTCTATCAAGCTGGCAAACAGCCTGAAATTGGCCTACAAAGGCCGCCTAAGCCATAGCGCGTGCGCGCAGCGAGAGATTTTGTATATTTAAGTTGCTGGCCGCGATCTGATATTTGCGTGAGGGCGAAAAGGATATGGTTGTGCGACTCATACACAGTGGTAATATTTCCAGAAGATGCGAAGATGACAGCCAGGCTCCGTCGAAACCGGTCATTGATGAAATAGAAAAATTTCAACAAGTGATATTGGCTGCAAGAATTTTTAAGTTATCACTGTTCTGTATATTACTGTCGCCCCTTTAACGCTACTGGTATAGTCGCTCTCACTTTTGAATTTATTTATCTCGTGAACATTAGTAATTATACTTGAGTGTGAGGATAATGAAAGAAGAAAAATCTTTTGTAAGCGTTATTAAGAAACTAAATTACGTTTACATTTCGATATAAGCTTAAACCTTACTAGCACAGCACTCTCGAAGTAAGATAGCCACCGAAACAAAACGATCTATTTGTTAATTTTAGGCTGTCAAAACTCCCAAAATTTTGATGTGACAGTTACACAAACGTCAGTTTCACAATTTTTATGTGAAAGAACAAGGTGTGTTCAATATTCAATATTTTGGCGTGACAAAACAATGAGATTCAAACGGTGAAGACTAAATAAGCTGTGGCGTAGAGCGGCGATAGGAAATTCATAACATCACATGGCGCGCATGCGTAGGTAAATTTGAGGTTGTTTTCCGGCTTGAAATACCACAAGTGTGTTATATCAAATTGTTGATTCGTCCTTCACCTACGCCACTGTGTTACGTCGTAAACAATTGTCGTTTGCACCGTGTAGGTCAGTGCGTATTTGTTTCGAAAGTAGCTTCACTTATTTATAGCTATCCATGGAAAAATCGTGAATTTTTAAAGGGTTGCATTCTGACGACAGATAATAATTAAAATAGCAGCCCTTCTTCTATTTCATTCATCGCCCCACTTGTGAGTAAACTGTTGCGCTCTCAATTATTCGTACAATGTCAGAGAGTGTCATTACACTGAGTCATTTGGTACGCGGACTTATTAGTAAGAAAAGGCCGTCCAACATTAAAAGCATTGTTATCTTGGTAGGCTTTCTTCGCAAATGAGTTTTGGCGCCTTGCGGCGTGGAATAGCATCTGAGTTAAAAAAGAAAATTTCTCATTTTTCTTTGCTGGGTGGAAAGAAATGGAAACGTAAAGTGTCTGTGACTGCTCCACATAATCTCTCAATGGAAAGCGGCCTAAGTTAGGGGCACTCCGGGAAATTGGAAAAACTCGCTCGCGGAACTGGCTCTTCCGTTCGAGTACCGAAATAGACAGTAGGCAAAGGAAGTCAACAGCGATGCCAATAGTACCTAGTAACAGATGTATAATCACCACGATAAATGTAGCTAGCACTCCTCGCTCTGATAAGAGCTTGAATTGCAGCTTTATCGTTACATATTACAACCCAACATATAGTTACCGGGCGATGTGGCACATTGGTTGAAACACTGGTCTTTACACGGAAGGACCGAGGTTCAAGTCACCGTTTAGCCATTCATGTTTAGCTTTTTCTTAATTTCTCTAACACGCTTAAGGCAAATTCCGGGGTGGTTCCTCTGGAAAAGACCGGCTGGAGTCCATTCCTAATCCTAGCTTTTGCACCCTCACTAATGACCTTGAAGTTGACGGGACGATAAATTCTTATCTTCGTTCTTTCTGGGAGTTAGATAGATAGCTCCAGATTATAATTGTCTCGCAGAAGTTATTGCCGTATATTAGGGCAATAAACTGCTAGAAGAAGAAGCAGGTAGTACTCTGTTTTTGGGACTAAAGGTAGATCTCAATGTGAATTGGAAATCCTGTCACCCTAGAAGTAATTAAGTGCTAGTTCAGCTACATTTGCAGTACGCGTGATTAAAGCTTTAGGTGACTTAGAAATAAAGAAATTAGGTTATTCCGCAAATTTTCATTCACTTATCAGTTATGGACTATTGTGTTTTTATCTTTTTCGACGATATGCAACTCAGAACTCTTCAAAAAATACGGAATACGTATATTAGTTTTTATCTTTTCACAAAAATTTTGTGCCGAGTTTTATTATATTACCAAAATTTAATAAAATACTATACAGAGATTTCTGGGGCGTAATATTAATTCAAAAAGCAGTTTGATACATTGGTAAACATGTATTCAGCAACCTGCCACAGCATACTAATTGTCTGTGTCTTAGGTTGACACAGTACACTACAACATTGAATTAACGAACTTCTACTCCATTGCATAATATCTTAAAATAATAAAAGAGTAATATTTCATAAGCTGAAGTTATTCCACTGCGTTTCAGTTGAAAAACTTAAATGAAACTCTCTTCGAACAGGCCTCGGAAGGCACAGCAGGACCGACCAACCGCCGTGTCATCCTTAGACGATAGGCATCACTGGATGCGGATATGGAGAGACATGTGGTCAGCAAATCGCCCTCGCGGTCGCTGTCAGTTTTCGTGACTATAAACCACTACTTCTCAATCAAATAGCTCCTAAACTGGCTTCACAAAGGTTGGACGCATCCCGCTTGCCAAGAGCGCTCGGCCGATCCAGTCGGTCACCTTTAAGTGTGATCTGACGGGAACCGGTGTTACCACATGTGGCAAGGCCGTTGTCAGTTTATGTGAAGGAAACAACTTTTTTGCCTTTTCCCACATCCGTGTGACGATTTGTGGAATATAATTCATGTCATGTGGTGCAAACTTCTGTTAGATCTGCAGTGCCTGAGCCTGGCATATACCAAGACTTCTCCAGTCGGATAACAAAGAGGTGTGCACCCTCTACAGTGTTAATTACTAACTCCTGCTATGCTATTCTACATAATTTATTCTTCAAGTGAGAAGTCGTTCACGCCATTCTTCTCGGTCGATCCAATTTTTCACAAGCGTCGATATAGCATTTCAATTAGTACAGTATGCCACAACTGCACACGGCTGTCGTAGCAGTGGGAATATTTTAACGTCGCAGACTGGATGAGCAGAAGTCTCGAACTGGTTCCAGAGAAATATTACATTATTTGTGTCGAAGCGAGTGGAGGTCTTAGATCTATCATCGATGATGACCGGGGTGGGAGGGGGGGGGGGGGGCGGGCGGGAGACTTGATCGTATTTCCTGATATGAAGACAACCTCACTGCCTAGTGAAGCTGATGCATAGGGTCGATTTGTGCCTCTGGCATTTGTATGAGATTAAATGCACTGTTGGGATGTGTCTCTTCGTGCTAGTTGTTTAATTAATAACGAAATAATCGTATGTCGTATAGCTGAAAGCTAAATGTAAACAATAAAAAAATACGTGCATTCTCGTGTTATCATACTTGACAGAGAAAGCAGTGTTCAGGATGTCATTGTTATAGTGAAGATGAAGTTCTAGTTAGGAGTCAATATCTGTCAAATGGTGAACATATAGCTACATAAACTGCCCACATAACGTTGGATGTAATTGTCTCTGTAAAAGTAAAAAGAGGGCCTAAGGCAGAACGCCACCCGAGACATGATGAAGTGATTTCAGTGGTTGTCTCCGGCCACACATATTCACTTCACGGTGAGTACGGCAACAGGCTACTAACGTCAGCTGTACGACTTCCTGAATGAAAGCCTGCTCGATGCTCGCCGATCCTGATCGCTGTTTTTTTGTTTTTGTCAAATGTTACGCTTTATCACTTATGTATTTCCACTAGTTGTGTGTGCTGTCGCTCCCGATATAAATATCACACTGAATTCTTTCGAGTAACTTTAGTCGGCTACAATTGTCAGTCTACCTTAAAGATGTTAAGATATTGTATCTGAAATCAGTGCAAGTTTTGTTTGATTTACACTACTGGCCATTAAAATTGCTACATCAAGAAGAAATGCAGATGATAAATGAGTATTCATTGGACAAATATACACTCCTGGAAATTGAAATAAGAACACCGTGAATTCATTGTCCCAGGAAGGGGAAACTTTATTGACACATTCCTGGGGTCAGATACATCACATGATCACACTGACAGAACCACAGGCACATAGACACAGGCAACAGAGCATGCACAATGTCGGCACTAGTACAGTGTATATCCACCTTTCGCAGCAATGCAGGCTGCTATTCTCCCATGGAGACGATCGTAGAGATGCTGGATGTAGTCCTGTGGAACGGCTTGCCATACCATTTCCACCTGGCGCCTCAGTTGGACCAGCGTTCGTGCTGGACGTGCAGACCGCGTGAGACGACGCTTCATCCAGTCCCAAACATGCTCAATGGGGGACAGATCCGGAGATCTTGCTGGCCAGGGTAGTTGACTTACACCTTCTAGAGCACGTTGGGTGGCACGGGATACATGCGGACGTGCATTGTCCTGTTGGAACAGCAAGTTCCCTTGCCGGTCTAGGAATGGTAGAACGATGGGTTCGATGACGGTTTGGATGTACCGTGCACTATTCAGTGTCCCCTCGACGATCACCAGTGGTGTACGGCCGGTGTAGGAGATCGCTCCCCACACCATGATGCCGGGTGTTGGCCCTGTGTGCCTCGGTCGTATGCAGTCCTGATTGTGGCGCTCACCTGCACGGCGCCAAACACGCATACGACCATCATTGGCACCAAGGCAGAAGCGACTCTCATCGCTGAAGACGACACGTCTCCATTCGTCCCTCCATTCACGCCTGTCGCGACACCACTGGAGGCGGGCTGCACGATGTTGGGGCGTGAGCGGAAGACGGCCTAACGGTGTGCGGGACCGTAGCCCAGCTTCATGGAGACGGTTGCGAATGGTCCTCGCCGATACCCCAGGAGCAACAGTGTCCCTAATTTGCTGGGAAGTGGCGGTGCGGTCCCCTACGGCACTGCGTAGGATCCTACGGTCTTGGCGTGCATCCGTGCGTCGCTGCGGTCCGGTCCCAGGTCGACGGCCACGTGCACCTTCCGCCGACCACCGGCGACAACATCGATGTACTGTGGAGACCTCACGCCCCACGTGTTGAGCAATTCGGCGGTACGTCCACCCGGCCTCCCGCATGCCCACTATACGCCCTCGCTCAAAGTCCGTCAACTGCACATACGGTTCACGTCCACGCTGTCGCGGCATGCTACCAGTGTTAAAGACTGCGATGGAGCTCCGTATGCCACGGCAAACTGGCTGACACTGACGGCGGCGGTGAACAAATGCTGCGCAGCTAGCGCCATTCGACGGCCAACACCGCGGTTCCTGGTGTGTCCGCTGTGCCGTGCGTGTGATCATTGCTTCTACAGCCCTCTCGCAGTGTCCGGAGCAAGTATGGTGGGTCTGACACACCGGTGTCAATGTGTTCTTTTTTCCATTTCCAGGAGTGTATTATACTAGACTGACATGTGATTACATTTTCACGCAATTTGGGTGCATAGATCCTGAGAAATCACTATCCAGAACAACCACCTCTGGTCGTAATAACTGCCTTGATACGCCTGGGTATTGAGTCAAACAGAGCTTGAATGGCGTGTACAGCTACAGCAGCACATGCGGCTTCAACACGATACCACAGTTCATCAAGAGTAGTGACTGGCGTATTGTGACGGTGGTGAGAGATCTGGAGAATCTGCTGGCCAGGGCAGCAGTCGAACATTTTCTGTATCCAGAAAGGCCTGTACAGGACCTGCAACATGCAGTCGTGCATTATCATGCTGAAATGTAGGGTTTCGCAGGGATCGAATGAACGGTAGAGCCACGGGTCGTAACACATCTGAAATGTAATGCCCAGTGATCAAAGTGCCGTCAATGCGAACAAGAGGTGACCGAGACGTGTAACAAATGGCACCCCCTACCATCGCGCCGGGTGATACGCCAGTATGGCGATGACGAATACACGCTTCCAATGTGCGTTCACCGCGATGTCGCCAAACACGGATGCGACCATCATGATGCTGTACACAGAACCTGGATTCATCCGAAAAAAATGACGTTCTGCCATTCGTGCACCCAGGTTCGTCGTTGAGTACACCATCGCAGGCGCTCCTGCCTGTCATGCAGCGTCAAGGGTAACCGCAGCCATAGTCTCCGAGCTGATAGTCCATGCTGCTGCAAACGTCGTCGAACTGTTCGTGCAGATGGTTGTTGTCTTGCAAACGTCCCCATCTGTTGACTCAGGGATCGAGGCGTGGCTGCACGATTCGTTTCAGCCATGAGAATAAGATGCCTGTCATCTCGGCTGCTAGTGATACGAGGCCGTTGGGATCCAGCACGGCGTTCCGTATTACCCTCCTGAACCCACCGATTCCATATTCTGCTAACAGTCATTGGATCTCGATCAACGCCAGCAGCAATGTCGCGATACGATAAACCGCAATCGCGATAGGCTACAATCCGACCTTTATCAAAGTCGGAATCGTGATGGTACGCATTTCCCCTCCTTACACGAGGCATCCCAACAACGTTTCACCAGGCAACGCTGGTCAACTGCCGTTTGTGTATGAGAAATCGGTTGGAAACTTTCCTCATGTCAGCACGTTGTAGGTGTCGCCACCGGCGCCAACCTTGTGTGAATGCTCTGAAACGCTAATCATTTGCATATCACAGCATCTTCTTCCTGTCGGTTAAATTTCGCGTCTGTAGCACGTCATCTTCGTGGTGTAGCAATGTTAATGGCCAGTAGTGCTATAAAATAAAATCTTATGGAGAATAGTCGTTGTTATTATTATAGATATTAACAGTACTATTTTCATTCCGTTTTTTTTAGTTCAATGTGTCGATATTTAAATATAGTTTGAAATTTTAAATGACCATATGTTAGAAAAATAGCTAAAATGGAATAAACGTAAATTGTAGTAATGATTTATCTTTATACACTACAAAATGAGTGATGAAGATGATAGTAATTGCTGAGTTTCTCAGTAAATGTGACTAAGGAGTACCAACTAAAAGGAGATGTTGGGAGAAATGAAAGGCAAGGTATCATAATTTGCAGGACACTGAGCGAGGCAACAGTGAAGTGAGTGTTTGGTGAGAAAATTGGATGCTGTGTACCGTTCTCTGGGGAGCCTCCCGAGCTGAGATTGAGGAGGTGAGACGTGTCTATTGGGCAACTGGAAAAGAAAGGTCAGTTGTATCGGACTGGATCAGTAGTTTTCAGAACGGATTCCATGGTCTGGCAAATGCAGCTGGTTAATTGTTTGGATACATTTCAAAAACTTATTTCCACTTAAATTCGTCTATGGGATAATACTCTCACACAATTGATTGGAGTTACATGCGAAACTGAAGTTACGTTTGATCGAACTGAATCAACAAACTGCTGCATAAAAAAGATTCTATTTCGTATTTAACTGCAGGGTTCATTAATTTAATTAGAAGTGCAACTCATCGGACGAAATGAAATACTGCACAATGCATTTTCAGTTGAATGAAAATTTAGTGCGGGTGTATAATTGATTACGAGAACGGAAATGTTGAACAGCGTGCTAAACTATAACGTGACAGAAGACAGTCTTAACGGAAACAATATGTTGAATAGTTAACTGTAGTATATGAGAGGCACCCACATGCCTTGCTCATACTGTGGCATCAAGCAGTCAGGCCTGCAAGATGAGTGGTCTGCCAAGCAAGTGGATTCATTCTTATTTATAGAGTAACATGAACTCTCGTACTCACAATTAAGTTACAAATTATCTTCCTGTATGAATAATATGCAACGGAAACGCACATCTGACTATCAGTAATTTACAGAACTCTGACTGTTCACTACGCACTGGCAATACCACATTTTCTTTTTTCATTTAACGGCTTTTATCAACACGTGGCCATCGCACTGAATATGAGTGGCGCACACATTATAAATTCTGGATATCATGACAACATACAGTTCGAAGGAAAAGGCCACCAATCTTTTTCTTTTCACCATCTTATTTATTCTGATAAATTCTATAACCTTAACACACAAATTCTATAACCTACAACAATAACACATGAGAAATTCCGCCCAGTGGGCATGGCTTTACATTGGTGAATCTCTATCTTATGGTCTCGTAATTATTTAACGCTACAGTGCACTTTCTGGATAGGATGGTGGATCTTTTATTATTTCTCACACTTCGACTCTCACAATCATCATCACGAAACTTTCCTGCAGACCGAGCAGTACAAAAGGAACACGCATAACCCACTACCTCTGAAACTACCTTGCTACTCTCCCATGCAAACCACATATACTTCAATTACATGACATACACCACACTACAACATGAAATACAACACAGGGAATAGTCACAACATTATCACTTTCAGCTTTCCCACTTCAATTAGTATTTTTCCCAGTTTCACACGACACTGCCCCACTTCGTAATTCTACTTTCCTACTATGAACTCTGGAGATATATGCACGTCTTCCTGTGCAATGCAAGCCAAGTGGCTTTGCTGGATAGACGGCTGACTCACCTTGCTTCTCTCTCAGAGTATTATAGTTTGAAGCAAGCGTCACACGGAAACATATCACGCAAAGTAATATTAAGAACATATTCATCACACACGCGAGTCCTCAACTGATACCATGGACGAGTACTCCTCTTTATCCTTTGTCTCATACACAGATTGAGACTCACACAGTACTCACCACGTGGAAGTACTCGTCTCTAATTTCAAGTCCTGCACACGCCATTCCTTAAATATTTCAACTTATAGTACACACGCTAGTAATTCAGCTTAACTTAAGCACACGGAAGTATTTCAACTTATTGCTACACGTGATTTCATTGTGACCATTGGTCACTTCCGAAGATTACTACGATCCCATTAATATTACCTGCCTGACATTTAATTCTCCCCACAAAAGTTCCTAAATAGAGAAATTATTATTTCAAACTACTCTTAAATATTCCACATGCATACCATGTCTCCACTCTTTTGTCATTACGGATCACACCTAAGACAGGTCTTAACAGCACAAGATCCAGCGGCAGAGTGCTGAAACATGGCCGTTCTTCAGGTTCTCTCGCACCTCTGCCGAAGTGGGGGAGCACCTTGCTACCGTATTGGTCAGCCACATTTCAGGTGCTCAAAGCTCAGGTAAATTTCATCTCTTTGGTCCCACCAATGGTGGCCAAAGGATCGTCTCAAAGATGATCATATATTCACATTCACTATCTGCGGTGTTGTTCTGACAAAAATAATGAAGTATGTTGTACCTATTTTCAATGTCGGGCGGTACAGTACCCTTTCACCACCGGCTACCCATGCAAAAAAAAATGGCACGGTACTATCATTGCAATGCGAGGGTAGTTCCGAACATTTTTTTTAAGAAAGCTATATTGGAACAAACGTAGCAAGTCATCAAAATAACCAGGAGGAGACCTTAGCCCCTGGTGACCTCAAATAGACGTCCAAATGCCGTTACTTTACCAAATTATTGACACAGTTGTTGCATTATTGTACTCTCCACAATCCAGAGTAACGTACACATACAAATTTACAACAATCCACATGACAAATAAAACATTACATCATACAAATAAAAAATAATGTTGAGGTAAAAATTTGCTTAGTTACTGGGATCTTCGTTATTTTTATGAGTAATCCAAACTTCACTAATTCTATGACAAATAAAAAAAATACTAATTGTACTCATGAAATTTTAAATAGCTCACCGTCCAAACACAGAACAAGTAATATGACATTCATAAATTGCGTTGTAATAATCTTTACACGGCAATGTCTAAATACAAAACAAAATCAACAAATGAAAAAATTGCGTACACTAGTTGCATGTATAATGTCAGGCTCCACATCAGTACTCTAAAATATACATCAAACCTACAGAGAAATAAAACTGAGAAGAAAAACAATGAAATATACCACAAGTTACATATTGGTTACGTAATATAGTTCATCTGAGACATTATGTCATACCTCATTAACTATCATCACTTAAGCAAATGCCACCACTACTCGACTGTGAGTTTAACCCTATCCTTGTCCACCAGTACAAATACCTGCTGCTGAGCTAGTCAGTCCATCAACTTTGATCAATACCCAGAGTAAATAGTTAGCAATAAGTGCTTGAATCCACCAGTAGCTCTTGTACCTTACTCTACTGCTCATTTCTCTGTTGTTACACATTTAGACGACAAGAACTTGCATTTCGACTAGCCGTCATTACACTTTAATGTGAAATATCACCACTGTGATAATGCAAATAAGTGGCTTCAGTCAACACACCAACAAGATCATTACTGTCCACGACATCAAGATGCATCAGTTAATTCCGATATTTGTTGTGCAATGCAAACTTTTGTCCCCTGTGACAACCTTACTGACCAATGCAACAAGAGCTGCTATGTTAGTATTACGCCACTGGCTAATAATTAAAGCATCATTGTACCAAATGTTCTAATAAACATGCTACGTGAACTTGATAACCCAGAACAAACAAAAAAACACTAACTATTCTAAACACAAATGTTAATGAAATACAATTACACTTGTTGTCCCTTCAGGAATGAAACATATAAAAAAAATTTACACAATTACTAGTACAAATACATTATTTCCTATCTTGCGAGTCACACGGAATCATTTCATTCTGTGATTTTCTTGGGGTCAAAAACGTTTCTGACAGGTTCCCTAGAAACACTGTCTCGGTGTCAAAGCTCTCCCATGGTTACCCGGACGAAAGTCTTTAAGTCGCTCAAATCGGCATTTTGAACACATTAAACACAAATGTCATAGTCACTCTCAGAGTACCATCCACACGAATCTGGTCATCCAGAAATGGCCCTACAACTACTATTACCCACAGTTCTGTCCTTTCAGTTCATGGTGTAATTAAAAGTCGTAAGTTCCAACAAACAGCACTTATTCCCACACCAATTAAAGAAATGTCTCCTACTACAAACGCAAATGTCAATGTCCCACTCTAGTTTCTTGCATTCATACAATAATTAGTACCAAACGACAACTGTCCTCTTTAAGTATACCAAGCGTCCCACATGCAATTCATTAAGCACACTTAACAAGTCACTGCCAAAAGTTTATGGATCCCACTGTTCAGTGGTCAAGACAAAACAAAACAATCGTCCTGTCTGCTAAAGACAAAATCTTTTCCACCATTCACAACGTGGAAACACCAGTCCTTCACTTTCCACCTTATGGAGACATACAAGCAGTCATCTTGTTTCATGGCTCCACAGTCCAGTACTAGTTAATAGTTGCTGGTAAAAAATGCCCTCCGGGCTCTGCCGCGCGTCGTTCATTCTGCCGTGGCGCCGCCGCGTGAGCCGTTGAGCAGAAGAAACCACCCGCTGTTGCCTCCGCGGGATACTTTCCCCAGTCGTAAGGGTGGTGGAACTTATGAATGGCCAGTGGTACGTGCGTGTCGCCCCAGGCCATTGACCTGCTGTAGCGGGCGCGTGGAGTGTACCCCGACCGGCAGTGGAGTGGGGAGTGCCGCGGCTCTGTCGCCTCTCCCATGCCGATGTCAGCTTGGCTTATGTGGTACGGGCACGTTCTGTGTAGCCCCTCAGTGCTATGACACCCAATCAGTCAGACCGATCCGTACATCTCGCAACATTACAGACAAAAGGATATTCTTACAGTATTTAAATACTCATTGACTACATGTATGATCTATTAGATACATTGGTAATAAAAGAATCTTTGTTCCAAAAAACGTAAAATCATATACCCTAGTTTTCTACAGATACAACATCAACATTTATCCGTTTTCTATAGACGGCCCACACTTGTGCTATTGATTGTACCTGTCATCCCTCATACAAAAGATGAAAGTGTAAAAAAAAAAGGAATAAGAAACAATCTATACAGTTCATAATTACAATATGAAATAGTAGACTACTCTAACATCCTATCACAGTGAAAATATTAGAAACTGTTGATTCTAAAACTACAATATACAGTGAACCTTTGTGCTTGTGACAGACTGAAATTAATACCCCCTGAAAGAGTTCTAACAATAATATAAGAAATAATCTACACTGCTCACAATTACCTACCACATGATGTTAAATAGTAAACTACATTAACATCCTAACACAATAAACATTTTAGAAACTGATGACTCTAAATCTACAACATACAATGCACCTTTGTGCTTGTGACAGACTGAAATTAGTATCTCTTTATATATTTTACCTTTTTATTATATATAACAACATTTCTAGGACATGTATGAACCATCCACATGATGTCAGATCCTGACCTGCCATCGAGCTTCATCCAAATCAAACAATAAAGCACAATAATGTTTTAGTTATGGGTCGGTAGCATACCCTTTACAGGAGTGTGCTTACCTCTGCATTCACTTTACCGATTATTCATCCTGCTAAATATCAACTTAGAATTGCGACATTTCATCTAAGAACAAAAAATACACAAATTATTCATCCTGCAAAATAACTGTACACATTCTTGGAACCGTTTTGATTAGTTATACTGGTACCAGGCTTCAACAACAACAACAAAAATTATTTTTTTTCATATTGCAAATGTTATGGTAAGAATTATATTTACACTCATATTACATCTTACGTCAGTATTCCACAACATTCACCATCTGGATCTCATACTCCCTTTATGTCCCTTCACGCTGTGCAGTTGTCCTCATCTCTTCATTCATATTTCGGCTCTCCGTCCATCCATTACTCCATCATTTCCTGGTCTTCCTTCGCCATTCGCATCAATCTCGATTGCAGCATACACAGGCCTCTCTGTAACATATATCTAAGACATCTCCACATTATTAACTCTACTCACCTTTATTTACCACTGTTTCATCACGTCGAATCTCTCTTTATTAATCACACTGCTTCACGTCGCTTCTCTCCTTAAATATCACCTTTATCAACTACTATTTATTACGTCGCTTCTCTATCTACCATCTTTATCCACTCATTAATCATCACGTCGTTTCTGCTTGATCCTTATTCATATGACAAAAAATACATACATACACCACTCTGTCGACTCCTGTTCATGACTCATTCGACCAGTCTATTCCGTCATACTTCCTGACATGCCGCCTGAAAGTTGTTATGTTCGATTTGACCCTGCACAACGTTACACACCAAAAATAAATACACTGACTATCTACCATAAATTGCCTACTTTCGATCTATCCTTAACTTTTCCATAATTTGATGTTAGAAATGTGATGAAGCCCATGCAATTGTTTTCCCTTGATCATCTCAATCAGTACAGCATTTTCATGGACAATCCGCCTCACTCTAAATGGTTCACTGTACACAGTAAATAATTTGCTAGTTAGGAATCTGTGCTTACATGAAAATTAAATGTGTGCAGAGTATACAAGCTGGGAGAGATGAGACAGCCCAAGTGTTAGAAACTTTGGTGCTCGTGGCCTCTTGCCCTAACACCAGATTCCGAACAACCATAGCCAGCACCTCATTATAACTGTCACCACGACTATGACATACTATAGATCAGATGGCATCTAATTTAAAAACTTCGATCACATTACTGATGTTACCTGTAACAGCAGTATAAACGTACCCTATGCCATACAGATCACAATGTTGACTTTTTTATATTACGTGTTAAGTATCTGCAATAGTCAAATCGCACTAATTAAACTGGACTCATTGGCATTATTACATAACATTTTTAACAACTGGTTTTTTGAGGAAACAGTCCTTTTACTTTAGTGTTCGAAATAAAAAATTGCAAATTTTGCTCTGAGAGACCAGCCTAACAGATGCCATTACTGGTGTTTTATTCTCTGATCAGAAGTAAGGTATTTGCATTCCTACATATCAGTGTTTTATGGCAACATGCTAAGGGCTGATATGTTGGATTAGTTTCTCCTATCCATCAATCTATTACGACAAGAAAGAAATTCCAGGATTCCATGCTATCCTGTCATTCTGATAGTTTCTGCCGTTCCTACCCTCGACTCTGTCTGACCTATGTGTCGTGTCTCCATGCACAATGTTGCTCTCATTTCTCAGTTCCTGTAAAAAGTGCTGAAATGACACAGAATCGTCTAAGCCTCTGCCTGCTATCACTATATCTCTGCGCAATTTCACTGGCAACTTCGTTATACAGATCCAAATGAACTCCCCAGGTTCGTATGGCACATCCAAATACCTATTTCGTCTCAGCATTTCCTGATAGCACGCCACTGGATCTCTTATACCACCTTCGTTACAATTTGACATCATCAATATGCTTTGCGTAACCTGGTCATGCTTACTTTTCGACCAGAATTCATTTAAATAGCTACTACAGTCTTTAATAACTTCCTGCATTTTCGCTTTATCCTCATCCCTCAAATGGTTACACTCAATCTTCATTTTGAGGAGCAGTCCCCACGATGAAGGTAATGAATCTTGAAATTGAGACAGCCTTCGACTATACCCAGTTGGGTTTGCCAACTGTTTTATCCGATACAACCGTTCTTTTAACTCTCGGAGTTCGTCTTTCTCTTTCTGCCTATTTTCGTTTTTTGAATTTATCTCACTCTCCCTCTGAAATCTACCTGGTGGTGTGTCACCTTCGCTACTGCACGCTAATTGCAACTGTGCTAGTTCTTCCCTATGTTTCCTACTTATTTCTAATTGCGCCTCTTTAAGATTTAATAGTGAGTGTATCTCCCCCTGGTTGGCATAAACCTCTCGCTGCGTACTGTCAGAGCCTGTCTCGCCTCTTGTACTGATCTTTTCTACATCTGCACTAATCGTATTCATTCTGACCACTACCTCTTTGATTCGCTCATCCGGCAACACTCCCTACGTTCTGTAGTATCACTCTCTATTACAATTATTCGTACCTCCAAATTATTGCCTTTTTCTTTCACGGCGTCACATACTTGCTTCAACGCACCCAGATTCCTCTCCCCGTCATCTAACCGATTATTAACTGCGGGCAGACGCTCAACGATAACTGAGTTTAGCTTCCTCATTGCCTCTTTATTTCCCTTATCCAATGACTCCATACTTTCCTTACTATCTTTATCCATCGCTTCCAATGTTTCCTTAATCTCCCTATCTCTCTCCTTATTATCTCTATCCATCGCTTCCAATCTTTCCTTATTATCTCTATCCATCCTCTGTAAAAACCGCAGTAGCACATTGTCATTTGCTACTTTCGGTGCGCTCACCTCGCTCACCTGAGAAACCGTAGCTTCGCTAAGGGTAGCTTCACTTTCACTGCATACCTCACCTAGTCCCGGCTCGCCTGCGTCATCGGGAAAAGGCCCCGGTTGTGGACAAAGCCCACTGCTTAAAGGATCACCTAGCCGCGGTCCGCTGAACAATTCAGCCCATTCCAAGTGCTTGCCGTTCTCGCTCATTAACCCAAGGTCGACACCTACTTCCTGCTGCACTGGTATGTTCACCCCAGAATCACTATTCTCCATGGTGACTACACTTTTCGACTGCGACCTAGTTACTACGGACATTACGCAAAAAAAATTATGCAACGATCTTCCAGCCTTGGACGATATAGCAATTAATTACATAAAAAAATAAAAGATCCTCACCAATCCAGAAAGAAATTGCAAACAAAAAAATTTACTTCTTAGCGCTATCACAATATATTCCATCAAAAAAATAAAAAAATCTTAACAGCAAACCCTAACAGCAAAATATCCTGGCAGGGTCTAAACTATGAGAGGCACCCACATGCCTTGCTCATACTGTGGCATCAAGCAGTTAGGCCTGCAAGATGAGTGGTCTGCCAAGCAAGTGGATTCATTCTTATTTATCGAGTAACATGAACTCTCGTACTCACAATTAAGTTACAAATTATCCTCCTGTATGAATAATATGCAACGGAACGCACATCTGACTATCAGTAATTTACAGAACTCTGACTGTTCACTACGCACTGGCAATACCACATTTTCTTTTTTCATTTAACGGCTTTTATCAACAAGTGGCCATCGCACTGAATATGAGTGGTGCACACATTATAAATTCTGGATATCATGACAACATACAGTTCGAAGGAAAAGGCCACCAATCTTTTTCTTTTCACCATCTTATTTATTCTGATAAATTCTATAACCTTAACACACAAATTCTATAACCTACAACAATAACACATGAGAAATTCCGCCCAGTGGGCATGGCTTTACATTGGTGAATCTCTATCTTATGGTCTCGTAATTATTTAACGCTACAGTGCACTTTCTGGATAGGATGGTGGATCTTTTATTATTTCTCACACTTCGACTCTCACAATCATCATCACGAAACTTTCCTGCAGACCAAGCAGTACAAAAGGAACACGCATAACCCACTACCTCTGAAACTACCTTGCTACTCTCCCATGCAAACCACATATACTTCAATTACATGACATACACCACACTACAACATGAAATACAACACAGGGAATAGTCACAACATTATCACTTTCAGCTTTCCCACTTCAATTAGTATTTTTCCCAGTTTCACACGACACTGCCCCACTTCGTAATTCTACTTTCCTACTATGAACTCTGGAGATATATGCACGTCTTCCTGTGCAATGCAAGCCAAGTGGCTTTGCTGGATAGACGGCTGACTCACCTTGCTTCTCTCTCAGAGTATTATAGTTTGAATCAAGCGTCACACGGAAACATATCACGCAAAGTAATATTAAGAACATATTCATCACACACACGAGTCCTCAACTGATATCATGGACGAGTACTTCTCTTTATCCTTTGTCTCATACACAGATTGAGACTCACACAGTACTCACCACGTGGAAGTAGTCGTCTCTAATTTCAAGTCCTGCACACGCCATTCCTTAAATATTTCAACTTATAGTACACACGCTAGTAATTCAGCTTAACTTAAGCACACGGAAGTATTTCAACTTATTGCTACACGTGATTTCATTGTGACCATTGGTCACTTCCGAAAATTACTACGATCCCATTAATATTACCTGCCTGACATTTAATTCTCCCCACAAAAGTTCCTAAATAGAGAAATTATTATTTCAAACTACTCTTAAATATTCCACATGCATACCAGTCTCCACTCTTTTGTCATTACGGATCACACCTAAGACAGGTCTTAACAGCACAAGATCCAGTAGCAGAGTGCAGAAACATGGCCGTTCTTCAGGTTCTCTCGCACCTCTGCCGAAGTGGGGGAGCACCTTGCTACCGTATTGGTCAGCCACATTTCAGGTGCTCAAAGCTCAGGTAAATTTCATCTCTTTGGTCCCACCAAAGGTGGCCAAAGGATCGTCTCAAAGATGATCATATATTCACATTCACTATCTGCAGTTAGCAGGCGACCATACATTCTTTCATTTCACAGATCTCACCAAACTGGATGTAGGGATTTATTTTGTGGGAATGCACATGTGATCAATTAAATAAGTAAATTGTCATTCTTTCCCACACTGGTATCCGGCTTCGCTGTATTAATTGTAATTGAGTTATTTTACAAAAAAATGTGTTGTTCTGACAAAAATAATGAAGTATGTTGTACCTATGTTCAATGTCGGGCGGTACTGTACCCTTTCAATTATAATTAGTTTTGTGTTCAGCACTCGTACTTGAGTACTGTTAGAAGTCACTTTTAATGTAGTTCGCTCCGTCGCAATATCACAGACTTACTGAGCAGATGGGTCAGTCTTGCATGAGCTGAAGCAAAAAATGGTTCAAATGGTTCTCAGCACTATGGGACTTAACAGCTATGGTCACCAGTCCCCTAGAACTTAGAACTGCTTAAACCTAACTAACCTAAGGACATCACACAACACCCAGTCATCACGAGGCAGAGAAAATCCCTGACCCGCCGGGAATCGAACCCGGGAACCCGGGCGTGGGAAGCGAGAACGCTACCGCACGACCACGAAGCTGAAGCACTGAAAGTTGTTCGTCAGCTTTGTACACCTGTCCCCGTGGATTCGCTTTTTTTGCTCATGTTCTGTGTATTTTAAGTTACCGTATAAGTACTATACGTGAACATTAGCTTATTCTTATACAGTCGCGGTACAACTCATCAGTCCGGGCAACTTTTCCATTGTTTCGGGCAGCCAATAGCAGCGTCTCTCTGTTCATGCGAATTCCTCACTCCCAGTGATGATTCCTTCACAACAGGCAGTGCCGAACCTATTCAAAACCGACTCGGCAAACTGAGGGTGAGATACGGGCTCAACGTAGAGGACATCATCACAACACCACCACCTTTACAAAGACACCCAAAATTCAGATACTTCTACCCAGTAAAAAAAGATAGTACTCCACACACCACACACACACACACACACACACAAACGCGCGTGCGCGCGCGCACGTTCGCACACGTTCGCTATTGACATTGTGCCTCACGGAGTGGCTTCTTGCTGAAATCTCCAGTGTAAAAGTTCAAATAAGAACTCCCACATACGCGATGTTATTACTGGGAGAAAATCAGAGAAATTATACGACACACAGAGCATACACGCCAGAAAATGGGAAAGATAATGGTTCTACAGCCACACTTACATATACACTACTGGCCATTAAAATTGCTACACCAAGAAGAAATGCAGATGATATACAGGTAGTCATCGGATAAATATATTATACTACAACTGACACGTGATTACATTTTCACGCAATTTGGGTGCATAGATCCTGAGAAATCAGTACCCAGAACAACCACCTCTGGCCGTAGTAACAACCTTGATACGCCTGGGCATTGAGTCAAACAGAGCTGGAATGGCGTGTACAGGTAGAGTTGCTCATGCAGCTTCAATACGATACCGCAGTTCATCAAGAGTAGTGACTGGCGTATTGTGACGAGACAGTTGCTCGCCCACCATGGGCCAGACGGTTTCAATTGGTGAGATATTTGGAGAATGTGCTGTCCAGGGCAGCAGTCGAACATTTCCTGTATCCAGAAAGGCCTGCACAGGACCTGCAAAATGCGGTCGTGCATTATCCTGCTGAAATGTTGGGCTTCGCAGGGATGGAATAAAGTGTAGAGCCACAGGTCGTAACACATCTGAAATGTAACGTCCACTGTTCAAAGTGCCGTCAATGCGAACAAGAGGAAACCGAGACGTGTAACTAGTGGCACCCCACACCACCACGCCGGGTGATACCCCAGTATGGCGAAGACGAATACACGCTTCCAATGTGCGTTCACCGCGATGTCGCAAACACAGATGCGACCATCATATGCTGTAAACAGAACCTGGATTCATTCAAAAAAATGACGTTTTGCCATTCGCGCACACAGGTTCGTCGTTGGGTACACCACTGCGGGCGCTCCTGTCTGTGATGCAGCGTCAAGAGTAACCGCAGCCATGGTCTCCGAGCTGATAGTCCACGATGCTGCAAATGTCGTCGAACTGTTCGTGCAGATGGTTGTTGTCTTGCAAACGTCCCCATCTGTTGACTCAGGGATCGAGACTTGGGTGCAAGATCCGTTACAGCCATGCGGATAAGATGCCTGTCATTTCGACTGCTAGTGATACGAGGCCGTTGGGATCCATCACGGCGTTCTGTATTACCCTCCTGAACCCACTGATCCTATATTCTGCTAACAGTCATTGGATCTCGACCAACGCGAGCAGCAATGCCGCGACAGAATAAACCGCAATTGCGATAGGCTACAATCCGACATTTATCAAATTCGGAAACGTGATGGTATGCATTTTTCCTCCATACACGAGGCATCACAACAACGTTTCATGAGGCAACGCTGGTCAACTGCTGTTTGTGTATGAGAAATCGGTTGGAAACTTTCCTCATGTCAGCACGTTGTAGGTGTCGCCACTGGTGCCAACCCCTTGTGAATGCTCTGAAAAGCTAATCATTTCCATATCACAGCATCTTCTGCCTGTCGGTTAAATTTCACGTCTGTAGCACGTCATCTTCGTGGTCTAGCAATTTTAATGGCCAGTAGTGTACGTGAATAAATCAAAACTCGAGTTGTCCACGACTGACCAACCAAGGGAAAGATACGGTTAAAGGCGCTGCAGCCTGGAACCGCGAGACCGCTACGGTCGCAGGTTCGAATCCTGCCTCGGGCATGGATGTTTGTGATGTCCTTAGGTTAGTTAGGTTTAACTAGTTCTAAGTTCTAGGGGACTAATGACCGCAGCAGTTGAGTCCCATAGTGCTCAGAGCCAACCAAGGGAAAGATAATAATAATAATGCGTAAACACAGAACTCTACAAAAACACATCAGCCACAAAATTGTGCCCACTCTCAAATTATCCCTAACTCCTCCCGATCTATTCCCCATTGATACATTTTAACAATATCTACTGTATTTTTGCATCTCTTGTATGCCTATGTCTGTGTCTGAATGTTCGATTGTTGGTAGCTGTAGCGTACATGTCGTTAGCCTACGAATATACAGACACTTTTTCCCGCCACCCCACTAAACACTCCTACGCTCATCTATCTATTTGTTGTAGATTATATATGTGTAGATAACTCTGCTACGGGGGAGTTCTGAAAAGTAATGCCTCCGAATTTTTGTGTGAAAATTCTTAAAGCATTTTAAATAAAACAATCTAAATATTTATTATTCGTGTCTACATATTTTCAACCGTCTGCCGGTAGAGGGCTCCTAATTGTAGTTTGTAACATGGGGGTGCGTACCGCAACAGCGTGCTGCAATCGAGTTTCGGATTCGGAGAGTTCCTCCGCATACGGAACGCCCTCTCGTTCAGCTTGACAATGCCAGGCCACGGACGCTGCGACATCTGCAACAGCCCGACGCCTTGGGTTCACTGTCATCGATCATCCAGACTTGGCCCTATCCAATTTCCATCTGTTCCCAAAAGTTAACGAACACCTTCGAGGACTTCAGTTCTATAGTGATGAATCGGTCCAAGTAGTAGTGAGGATGTGGCTTCATCAAGAAAGTCAGTCTTTCTGCTGTAACGCTATCAAAGAACCAGTGTCTCGTTGGAACAAATGTGTTCATCGACAGGGTGACTATGATGAGAAATAAATATGTATACACGGGGAATAAATATGTAGAATGTTAATTACGTTTGTTTTATTTAAAAAACTCTTTACACATGAAAAATATGGAGGCATTACGTTTTAACACGCCCTCATATACGTGTGGCTGTTTAAATGTAATATACCTACATCTACATGGATACTCTGCAAATCACATTTAAGTACCTGGAGAGAGGATTCATCGGACCACCTTCACAATGGTTCCCCGTTATTCCACTTTCGTGAGAAGATCCTGCCGCAACGAGAAACGCCTTTGTTTTAAAGATTCCACCCCCAATCCTGTATCATGTCTATGACACTGACTCCCCTATTTCTCGATAGTACGAACCGTGCTGCACTTCTTTGAATTTTCTCGATGTACTCCATTAACCCTGTCCGGTAAGGATCCCACACCGCGCAGCAGTACTTCAAAAGAGGACGGACAAGCGTAGTGTAGGCAGTCTCTTTGGTAGATCAGTTGCATCTTCTAAGTGTTCTGCCAATAAACCACAATCTTTGTTTCGCATTCCTCTCAAAATTTTTATTACGTTCTTTCCAATTTAAGTTGTCAGCAATTGTAATTCCTAGGTATTTTCGTGAATTTACGGCCTTTAGATTTGACTGATTTACTGTGTAACCGAAGTTTAACGGATTTTTTTTACCACTCGTGTGGATGACCTCACTCTTTTCATTACTTAGTGTCAATTTCCAATTTTCGCACCACTCAGATAGCTTTTCTAAATCGTTTTGCAAATTGTTTTGTTCTTCTGATGACTGTATTACACGATAATCGACAACATCATCTGCGAACGACGTAAGACGGCTACACAGGTCTTTTCCTAGATATAGATAGATACTAACAAGTGCCGATTAACTGACCATATCACAGTCAAGACTGTCAAATATGTAGCTTAACCACTCTATTAAATAGTAAAACGGTCATCTGTCAGATAGATCAAGAACTACTACTTGAAAAAGGTAAAAACAGAACTGCACTTGAAATTAAGGGAGTGAGCTCAATAAAGAGGGGACTGATGATCTTGTTGTTTAGTCCCATTCACTCAAAACCAACCAACCAACCAATAAAGAGAAAATTGTAAAAGTTCTTCTGGCTTCAAAGGTCACACTGAAATCTCTCCATAAATATGTCCTCCTTTCAAAGAGATGGGAATTTAAACCTGAAAAATGTCTTTTTCCTACAACTAGCCATTAGTAGATGTACTCGTGTTGTGACACGGCTTTCGTACGCCAGAACTAGGCGTGGTTCTGCACGGTATGAGAACTCACATGCAATCATCCACCTTTGAAGTGAAGTGTTGCTTGTTGCAATTTAAGCCGTCTATTCACTGTTTAAATAGGAGCTAGCCTACAGATGGCCCTGACATTCAGACGAATGCGATGAAGGCCCGAGTCTAGGTATTCATAGCATACTCTTGACATTGATGAGGGGTCACGTAAATGCGGGTCTGCGGCGATAGAGTTCTCCACGTGTCTTGCCACGTCAGAGTATTCTGAAATGTCGGGCGCGTACCAGCTACCCGTGACCGACATGCAGATGCCAGTAGGGGACCCGGCCATATGACAGACACGTGCCGCACCAAACTGACCTATTCACAAAGCAGGCAGCAGCGACTGTCTGTCCAACAGAGCTGCTTCCTCTCATACAATGTTCTATCAGTGCATATTGTGCACGTATTCCACGTGTACTGTTGTTTTGGATGGGCACATTTATAGAAAATCGCACTTCCCTCAAACTCTGTCAACTTCAAGCCACAATTAAAATTTAAGCCTTACGTGCACCTCATCTAAAACGAACACGTACTGCAAAAAAGACAACAGACATTCACCAACCAACTGATAAATGTTCAAGAGTTTTCTCAACCATCGGTAAAGGGTTGCCGGGTATCGCTTTGTAGACGGAATGTTCTATGCGGAAAAAACAGTTCATGATAAGGCGTTAGTTTCGGCGTAGCGACAGCGGGTAAGATTTCGATGTCTAAATTGCAAGAGCTTTTCCTAAAAGAGCCTCTAAAACCAATGACAAATAAAATGAAAAATACTGAAGGTTCTATTTAAATGCAATTGGCCGACATGCTAGTTACATTATCATTTAAATTACGTTCATTTTTTGTATCTAGCTTCATTTTTATGCAGACCTGCTTAATGGGGAACAACTGCGCTTGTATCTTCACCTACTGAGGAGAAACAAGTAATTATATTAAACCTGTGATCCGCCCCGGACTCACACGGGAAGGATTAAATATTTATGGCCAGACGAAACGTCTGACGAGCGATAATAAATTATATACGTAAACCTTCCTCGTAAATCAGTATATCTGTCACTGAAAATTTATCAAAAGCACTGTAAAAGTTTCTGAGATTACCGTTCACATACAGACTGAGATATACGGCGAGGGACTTGTATTAAATCTAAAGTGAAATCTTAGTATACCCTTAGGAACTGATTTATTTATTATTAACGGTTCATAACTGTAGTGCTTCTTATGGAAGCAAGGAAAGAACATCGCTCAGGAAACCAGAGGATAATAGCCGGTATGCACTTGATGGTCTTTAATCATAAAAATGCGGTAGGTAATGATATTGTATAACGTTTGATTGTTACAGAGCCCTATTTCATTATATATATTATTTTTTACACAGTCATGCTAAGCCTAACCTAATAATTTCATTTTTTGGGACCACATATTATTAGTTCAAGATACGTGCAAGGATCTATGACTCCATTACATCGGAAATTGTATCAGCTGATAACTTTCTACAAGTACAAACTTCCTGTTATTGCAGAAGGTCTGTTACGCTGAAAAGTAATCACACGAGCCCACAGAAATGCTGGTTGGAATATATACAAATCCTGCCAATAAGTTTTAATAATTGTACTGTCTTGAACAAATACGTACTGTCAACGATGTTCTCTGGACCAGTGGTGACTGCAAATATCAAATATCTCCTGTTGTAAAAAAACACCGATATATAATAGATATTCATGACACATCTCGCAACATCTCGCACTGGAAGGTCGTTCTGGTATAGACATTATTTCCGTTGCTGACTGCGTAATACAAGAGAGCTGTCCTTGCAAATGTCTTTAAACTTTTGCCGAAGTCGTTTTATTACATTGTATTCTCAATCGCTCCTGTCATATACATTGTGCGCCGCGTAAAACAATACATTTTAAAATGGTTTTTGGAAAGATTACAGCCGTCAGACTCCAATAATGTTTTAAACATCACTCGAGTATTTCATACCAAGACTGATGTGTGGTGTTACGTGTCGGTTTTACTTGTTAATACAAAACAAAATATTCTGCTCTTCCGTGCCAAGTCTTAGCCCGGAAGAAATTAAACACCTAAGAACCGCAAAGAAGATGAAATGATCGCCAACTCTTTATTTGAAATAAAGAAAACTCACAAGTGATCCCCAGACAGTACTCCACCAGTTATCATGTGCCCGGAAAATGTAACACTTTAGACAACGATTGATCTATGCTGTCAGAAGTAGTTTAACTTGTCGCGAATTTGAAGTAGATACTTCCTGTGAGTTAGTATGGGCAGAAGTCATTGTTGGCAACCCTAATAAAATAATAATTGGATCCTTTTAGCGACCTCCCAATTCAGATGATACAGTTCAAAAAATGGTTCAAATGGCTCTGAGCACTATGGGACTTAACATCTATGGTCATCAGTCCCCTAGAACTTAGAACTACTTAAACCTAACTAACCTAAGGACAGCACACAACAACCAGCCATCACGAGGCAGAGAAAATCCCTGATCCCGCCGGGAATCGAACCCGGGAACCCGGGCGTGGGAAGCGAGAACGCTACCGCACGACCACGAGATGATACAGTTGTTGAAAGGTTCAATGAACACTTGAGTTAGATTTCAAACACGTACCCGACTCATACGATAATAGTTGGTGGTGACTTTAATTTACCCTCGATATGTTGGCGAAACATGTTCAATTCCGAAGGTATGCATAAAATCACATCCGAAATTGTGCTAAACGCATTCTCTGAAAATTATTTCGAGAAGTTAGTTCATGAGCCCACGCGAATAGTAAGCGGTTGTGAAATCACACTTGACCTCTTAGCAAAAAATAATCCTGAGTTAACAACGAGCATCAAAACCGAGTCAGGGATTAGTGAACACAGGGTTGTCGTAGCGAGATTGAATATTGTAATCCACAAATTCTCGAAAAATAAGCGAGAAATATATCTATTCAAAAAAGCAGATAAAAATTCACTTGACGCCTTCCTGAGAGACAATCTCCACTCATTCCAAATTAATAATATAAGTATAGACCAGATGTGGCTTAAATTCAAAGAAATAGTATAGGCAGCAATTGAGAGATTTATACCAAATAAATTAACAAACGACGGAGCCGATCCTTCTTGGTACAGATAACGGGTTAGAACACTTTTGCAAAACAACGGAAAAAACATGCCAAATTTAAACAGACGCAAAATCCCCAAGATTGGCGATCTTTTACAGAAGCTCTAAATTTAGCACGCACTTTAATGAGAGATTCTTACAACAGTTTCCACAACGAAATTTTGTCTCGAAACCTCGCAGAAAATCCAGAGAGATTCTGGTCGTATGTGAAGTATGTTAGCGGCAAGAAACAATCAATGCCCACTCTGCGCGATAGGAATGGAGATACTATCGAAGACAGGGCTGCCAAGGCAGAGTTACTAAACACAGCCTTCCGAAATGCCTTCACAAAAGAAGACGAACTAAATATTCCAGAATTCGAATCGAGAACAGCTGCCAACATGAGTAACGTACAAGTAAATATCCTCTGAGTAGTGAAGCAACTTAAATCACTTAATAAAATCAAGTCTTCTGGTCCAGACTGTATACCAATTAGGTTCCTTTCTGAATATGCTGATGCATTAGCTCCATACTTAACAATCATATACAACCGTTAGCTTGACGAGAGATCCGTACCCAAAGACTGGAAAGTTGCACAGGTCACACCAATATTAAAGAAAGGTAGTAGGAGTAATCCACTAAATTACAGGCCCATATCGTTAACGTCGATATGCAGTAGGGTTTTAGAACATATATTGAGCTCCAACATTATGAATTACCTCGAAGAAAACGGTCTATCGACACACAGTCAATATAGGTTTTGAAAACATCGTTCCTATGAAACACAACTAGCTCTTTATTCACATGAAGTGGTGAGTGCTGTTGACGAGGGATTTCAGATCGATTCCGTATTTCTGGATTTCCGGAAGGCTTTTGACACTGTACCACACAAGCGGCTCGTAGTGATATTGCGTGCTTATGGAATATCGTCTCAGTTATGTGACTGGTTTTGTGATTTCCTGTCAGAGAGGTCACAGCTCGTAGTAATTGACGGAAAGTCACCGAATAAAACAGAAGTGATTTCTGGGGTTCCCCAGGGTAGTGTTATAGGCCCTTTGCTGTTTAATATCTGTATTAACGATTTTAGTGACAATCTGAGCAGCCGCCTTTGGTTGTTTGCAGATGACGCTGTCGTTTATCAGATCAAAACAAACTGCAAAACGATTTAGAAAAGCTATCTGAATGGTGCGAAAAGTGGCAGTTGAGCCTAAATAACGAAAAGTGTGAGGTCATCCACATGAGTGCTAAAAGGAACTCGTTAAACTTCGGTTACACGATAAATCAGTCCAATGTAAAAGCCGTAAATTCAACTAAGTACCTAGGTATTACAATTACGAACAACTTAAATTAGAAGGAATACATAGAAAATGTTGTGGGGAAGGCAAACCAAAGACTGCGTTTTATTGGCAGGACACTTAGAAAATGTAACAGGTCTACTAAGGAGACTGCCTACAACCCTACACTACGCTTGTCCGTCCTCTTTTAGAATACTGCTGCGTGGTGTGGGATCCTTACCAGATAGGACTGACGGAGTACATCGAAAAAGTTCAAAGACACGTCTTGTATTATCGCGAAATGTGGGATAGAGTCACAGAAATGATACAGGATTTGGGCTGGACATCATTAAAAGAAAGGCGTTTTTCGTTGCGACGGAAACTTCTCACAAAATTCCAATCAACAACTTTCTCCTCCGAATGCGAAAATATTTTGTTGACACCGACCTACATAGGGAGGAACGATCACCACGATAAAATAAAGGAAATCAGAGCTCGTACGGAAAGATATAGGTGTTTATTCTTTCCGCGCGCTATACGAGATTGGAATAACAGAGAATTGTGCAGGTGGTTCGATGAACCCTCTACCAGGCACTTAAATGTGATTTGCAGAGTATCCATGTAGGTGTAGATGTCATCGCCCCTACAGGCGATTAGAGAGCATATTAACGGTTAGTCTTAGATCAGTGTTGTTATCACCATACAACACCAAGCTCTGTCTGGGCAGAGGGACACGCTGGAGGAAAACCATTATTTTCTGGTGGAAAGAGGCGTGTAGGTAAGAAAGGTAATTTTCCACTGCTGATTTTCATCGACAGTTATACGACCGCTTTAACCTCTGCACCTAGGTTATACTTCCTGACAAAGAGAAGCCAGGACAGAGTAACAGCACTGTTGCGTTCTCTTGTGAATGGAGAGATGTAAACTAGTTACACTCTGATAATGTTGCAAGAGGAGCACTGGCACATCAATAGAAGATCACTGGAGTGGATAAGATTGCACAAAGAAAACAAATAGAGATTATTCTTTTTTTCTGCTGCTCACGGAATCTCACTAGCAGTATTTGTACAACTATTTTACGTGGTTATCTTCGTCACTGGTGACAGTGAAACAGTTCTGCCGATTCAGTAGTGGATGATAGTAAGGAACTTCAGTCTGAATGACAGTATTTTTTAGTTGCATGATCTATAAAGACACGAATCGTTCTGTAAACACCACACCAGTTTATTGTAGTATCTGTGGCTTTTCTCGTTAGCCAATGTAATAGCTACAGCAGACCCAGTCGCTGTGATACTTTCCTTATTTCGCAGCCTTCTTCATTGGCATTTCATCTTCTTTTCCACAGTTCGAACTTCATTGTAAATTATTCTACGTATTTGAGAAAACATTCTCTGTGATCACTTGCACTGCGTGGCTGTACTTACTCATGTTGTAGTAGAACGGCTATATTGGATTTCTGTGTAGTAATGCTATACACAAACAAAGATGATGTTTGCCAATTATGTTTTCTGTTCGCACTTCGCGTAGCTAAATATGGCCGTGTGAATACTTCGATAAACTGCAGTGGCGTATGCAGTATGGGAAGCCGTGGTCACTACTAGTGTGTCAAAACAAATTTGTTCAACAGCATATTAACACACTTTAACTTTCCCATCGCTAACTTATCCTGTGTTTCTTAATTAGCTACAATCGAACTCATTGCGGCCATGACTAGCTGTCTGACGGTGAGGACATCACCTAACTGTACGCAGTAGTCGTAGTGAATCACCTTCAAAATAATTATAGTTTCTCTTGAAGCACAAAAACACAATACACAGTGTCGTAATAAACTGAGCAGTTGTAACTGCAACGTTGATTACGACGCCATAAGGAAACAATAAGCAGCTATATCCCTTCCCACGACAGCTGCAGGGTGGAAAACGACACGCATTCGTCCCTGCATAGTCATACAGCAGTTACATGTACTCACATAGGCAAGAAACAAAACATTGTAACAGTAATGCTATTAAACAATGGCAGATCGTACCTGAAGGTGCAATGTGGCTTTTTCAAGATTATACACTCCTGGAAATGGAAAAAGAACACATTGACACCGGTGTGTCAGACCCACCATACTTGCTCCGGACACTGCGAGAGGGCTGTACAAGCAATGATCACACGCACGGCACAGCGGACACACCAGGAACCGCGGTGTTGGCCGTCGAATGGCGCTAGCTGCGCAGCATTTGTGCACCGCCGCCGTCAGTGTCAGCCAGTTTGCCGTGGCATACGGAGCTCCATCGCAGTCTTTAACACTGGTAGCATGCCGCGACAGCGTGGACGTGAACCGTATGTGCAGTTGACGGACTTTGAGCGAGGGCGTATAGTGGGCATGCGGGAGGCCGGGTGGACGTACCGCCGAATTGCTCAACACGTGGGGCGTGAGGTCTCCACAGTACATCGATGTTGTCGCCAGTGTTCGGCGGAAGGTGCACGTGCCCGTCGACCTGGGACCGGACCGCAGCGACGCACGGATGCACGCCAAGACCGTAGGATCCTACGCAGTGCCGTAGGGGACCGCACCGCCACTTCCCAGCAAATTAGGGACACTGTTGCTCCTGGGGTATCGGCGAGGACCATTCGCAACCGTCTCCATGAAGCTGGGCTACGGTCCCGCACACCGTTAGGCCGTCTTCCGCTCACGCCCCAACATCGTGCAGCCCGCCTCCAGTGGTGTCGCGACAGGCGTGAATGGAGGTACGAATGGAGACGTGTCGTCTTCAGCGATGAGAGTCGCTTCTGCCTTGGTGCCAATGATGGTCGTATGCGTGTTTGGCGCCGTGCAGGTGAGCGCCACAATCAGGACTGCATACGACCGAGGCACACAGGGCCAACACCCGGCATCATGGTGTGGGGAGCGATCTCCTACTATGGCCGTACACCACTGGTGATCGTCGAGGGGACACTGAATAGTGCACGGTACATCCAAACCGTCATCGAACCCATCGTTCTACCATTCCTAGACCGGCAAGGAACTTGCTGTTCCAACAGGACAATGCACGTCCGCATGTATCCCGTGCCACCCAACGTGCTGTAGAAGGTGTAAGTCAACTACCCTGGCCAGCAAGATCTCCGGATCTGTCCCCCATTGAGCATGTTTGGGACTGGATGAAGCGTCGTCTCACGCGGTCTGCACGTCCAGCACGAACGCTGGTCCAACTGAGGCGCCAGGTGGAAATGGCATGGCAAGCCGTTCCACAAGACTACATCCAGCATCTCTACGATCGTCTCCATGGGAGAATAGCAGCCTGCATTGCTGCGAAAGGTGGATATACACTGTACTAGTGCCGACATTGTGCATGCTCTGTTGCCTGTGTCTATGTGCCAGTGGTTCTGTCAGTGTGATCATGTGATGTATCTGACCCCAGGAATGTGTCAATAAAGTTTCCCCTTCCTGGGACAATGAATTCAAGGTGTTCTTATTTCAATTTCCAGGAGTGTATTAAATCAGCTGTTCAGCACAATGCGGCATGAAAGAACATTAGCGTAATTGCAGAATTTTACGGCAAGGATAGTGCTGATAGATATTCTGTAATTGATTTAATATTCATGTATTTGAATTACTACCGTAGTTTTGTTGATGTTTATGGGTAGAGGAGCGACTTTTACGGTCTGTGGCATGACAAACGTGGCAACTAGTGCCGTTGATAAGATATTGATATATCTATACAAAGACATTTTCTTCCATAAAATATCGATATATATCGGTGATGTTTTTTCACCGATATATCGATACAGAAAAGGCAATACCGAGTGCCGATATTTTTATTTTATATTATATTTTTTCGCAATTTTCGATAAATATTTGAAGTCGTTCTTTTGAAATTGTAGTAGAACATAATTTTACATTCACTGTATGCAGGAGTCTTACTACTTTTTGAGCTTTCATCACGTCCAGTCTTTTTCTTTGACTGTGTGAAGCAAGTGTAGTTGGCAGAAAGAAGAAGGCCGATTGCCATGGGGGATGGCGGTGTGAATGGAATACTAACATATCCGATGTGAAGAATTTACAGCTGTCTTCGAAATAGTTTTATCTGTGTAAATGTATTTATAAACTGAATAATACCAGCTACTGACAGATCAGCTGTTATATGACTTCTGTCGTTTACTCAGGTTGGACATTTTATGACATTTCAATTTCCGCTTGAGAATGTTTACAGACAGCCGAAATCATAATTGCATGAAATAAATACAATTTAATGGAACAAATTTCTTTCACAAGCGTTGTGTATGTAGCGAGAGTGTGACGACACCGCTGTTATACTTGTGAATTCGAGTACTCTCTCCGCTAGTTGAGTTCACTTGTACCTGAAAACAAACTGAGGTGAAGAGTGGGCTGCAGCAGACACTCACGAGCCCAGTGCACGAGCACACAGGGAGAGCGCGTGCGGAGATGACGTCACTTGACCCTCTGGTGACTTTAAAGTGAGTATACAGAACTCATTTCTGACCTCTAGTAGGTTATCAGTGGCCATACGAGCCAAGATAACGGTATTATATCAAGGTCACTGGTAAGGGCTCCCGGTGTCAGGTTACACATATGAGTGAGTTGTAATCAAGGTCACCTTCACTCCCCTCCCCCCTAGAACCACTGGTCAAGGTCCCCCCACCTCTCCCATCCCACTCTCCACCTCCCCTCTTTCCCAATGGGCCAACAGGAAGGCTGCACCAATAGGAAACGAGATCTCCCCTTTACTGCATTACGAATCCAGCTGCCCAAGCCTCCTCTTTTGACGTCTGACCTTCGTAGTGAAAGGATGAAGCATCAGCAGGAACTAGCTAGCACCCTCAGGTTCAAGAGGAATAAGACTGCTAGGTTTGAAAGTAAGTATCTAATAAATAATCATAATTGTTAATATTGTTTCTAATAAATCTATAGCCGGCCGAAGTGGCCGTTCGGTTAAAGGCGCTGCAGTCTGGAACCGCAAGGCCGCTACGGTCGCAGGTTCGAATCCTGCCTCGGGCGTGGATGTTTGTGATGTCCTTAGGTTAGTTAGGTTTAACTAGTTCTAAGTTCTAGGGGACTAATGACCTCAGCAGTTGAGTCCCATAGTGCTCAGAACCATTTGAACCATTTTTTAATAAATCTATATTCGATTGCACTTGTGGTCGGTTCTCTCAGCAGTTCAGTGCCCCCTGATCGAGTGGTAGTAAAACTGCTGGACAAAGACACACATATACTACTGCCCACACTGCCACAGCAGCAACAGCAGCAGCCGACAGGTGGCCTTCTTGATTTATCAGATCTGGTATGGTTTGACTACACTGTGCCACCTACACCAAAGAAGCAGCCGCTTTCACTGGAACTGACACAGCTCACAGAACCACAGGCAAATCGCTTGAGAGCACTACTCTTTGCCAGAATATAGAACAGTGCTGTGAGTGGGTCTAAATGTGTAATATAGGACTGGCTCCAGATCATGATTTTGCTATGGTAACTGAAGTTGAAAACGCAAAATGCTTTGATTCCGAAGTTCTGTATTCATGGTATAATTGGGAATATCTGTGCACTGTGGTGGGTTATATAAAGAATAAGATGGTGAACGAATATGACTATCCCATCCTCCAATAGACGTTACAATGTTAGGATATAAAGCTGCCACAGATGATATGTATGGTGAGGCATTTGTTAGAATTAACATCATGGGGCACGAACATGTACTTAAAACAATCAGGTGTTGTGAAATTAGATGATCTGTACAGTGCAATGTCGATCACTACAGAAAGATTATGCTGCTGGGAGCTGTATATAAGAGCGGCATACAGTGAGTTTGTAGACTACTTGAGCAGAAATATTGTAATTGTGTACTAAGTGAAACAGTGTATCTGTGCCTGTATACCCCTTGTACCAAAGTGAGTGAATGTAGAATCAGTCCAGTCCGCAAAGGCTGAGTTCACTGAAGAAATTCGTATATGCATTATGCTGCCTGTTGGCTAGAATATGATACAAGCCGAAATTACGGTCTACAGATGGCACCTACTTTCTAAATTCTGTGCTGTCACTGTGCAATGAAATCTGTAGATAAGATCATCAATAAAGCACTATGTGTCTCATGCTGAAAAAATGTTGTTTATTTGACACACCCTTCCATGTCCTGTCAAACTACCTATAACGAAAATGTATAGCTTCTTAACGGATGTCAGCATGCACATGTGCCACTCCAGATGCTACAGTCGGCACTGCCGCTGGCGTCTGGACATTGCTGCCCACTACTGCCACTTCAATCAAGGCTGCTGCATTCAACAATTGAGCATGAATGTCCGATAGATTCACACACTGAGAGCTGGGGATGTGCAGCTTATCATGACCTGGTAAGTGGCCACTGTCTGCCCATGGGAGAGTTCATCACAGTAACAGATGATGAACAAGTGAAGTGAGACTCATGTGGCTCACTGAAGTATGAAATGAAGGTTTATGAAAACATATATATATATATATATATATATATATATATATATATATATATATATATATATATATATATACATAATCACAAAGAAATGATTGAAATGTAAATGTTCTACATATAAAGATAACAGTAAATGTACCGTTAAAGTTCTTGTAGCTTTAGTCAAACTGCTAGTAATATGTCGTCAGAAAAAATTACCCTGTAAACAACGTAGTGTATATGTGTACGAAAAAAAGTCTGTGTAAATAAACCAACAAAGAAAACTGACAATTACTGTATATTAAAACAATAGCTTTAAAAAAACACAATGTGAATAACAAATAATCGTGTAAGCAATAAAAACTTTAATAAACAGCAACAATTGATTGGAAATTAAAAATACGCTGTATGTATAAAAAGTGGGCTTTTGAAAGAAAGAAATGTTAATAAAGAACAACAAATGGTTGTAAAAGATGGATCTCTAAAAACAAAATTGTCGATGGTAAACTATTAGTTTTATTCGATGTATCGTTTTTATTCTTTCCAAACCTTTTCATTAAAGAATTATGGTTTACAGCAAATCTTAACCTCTCCTCGCAATGAATAGACCTCGAATGATGAAGCCCATGCAACTATAAAGGATGTTGAGGGAGAGGAGGGGGAGCTTGTATCTTAATGGTCCATGGTTTCTCGACACTTTAATGTCTTCCCATTAAAAATCAGTTCTATATCCCGTGACTGGTATAGAGTTACGTCATAGCCTAGTACACTTGCCTAAGGTGCGTAGGATTTCTTCTGGGTGACCTTGTTTAATTACTGGTGATTACGCGGGAGGAGGGGAAAGGATCGGGGTTAATTTGTTTACCAGTCACACAAATGTGTAACATGACACCGTACGTCCTTAGCAGTGACCTTGAGATAAGATCGTTGTCTTGGCTCGTATGCCCATTTACCATTAGGCCCATTCTAAAGTGAACAGTTGAATTTAATTAGTGGGAAACTTAAAAAACTAGCCAGGCCACAGTTGAAGCCGAAGATCACTGTGGAAGTAGGTGTGGCCGCGTGTACACACGTTACTGTGGTTGGCGTCGACACTTCGAGTCCCATAAATGGTCAAGTCTACACTTATTATAGCAATATGGGTATTGTTTTGTAAAGGTTAGGACTCTCTTCATACACTTTACGCTCCTCTTGAGCAGAGTTAGTATTAATTACATGGAACGCTCCTACAAGTCCGCCTTCATGTGTGATTGACGCTTCATCTTGTACAGCAGTACACTCCAGCAAGCGGAAATTTCAAACAATGACAGTCCCCTCTGGGTTATTAGTAAAACTAAACATATGGTACTTAATTTTCACAGAAATATTGCATGTCATGATACACATCCCGTCGATGTTAAAGTGTATTTATATTTCGAAATTGTAATTAAATTAGTATTTATTTAAAGTTTTACATATTAAGTGTTAGGTACTGAACGTATTTATCACGACAATCAATCAACGATTGCTCGTTCATAAAAACTATAGACTACAGAGTGTGAAGACATCGGGAAGAAATATTACGTGTAAAGCAACGGTGACCAAAGTTACTTCTACAACTGAATGTTCAGTCTGGTAATAAGCGCTTAGAATTTTCACAAGTACTTACGATGTCCATCCACATAAGACAGAAGATTGAGAGCTACGCGAAAGACTAATTTGTAAAACGTCCGTTTGTAACTTGTCCAGGATAGCAAAACGAGATTATTAAGCTACTGCTGAGCACACAGACCGTAAGTACAGAATCAGGGACATATGGTACGTGAAGACAGTGCCAAAAAACCCTCACCTATTCCACCTCTTGTTTCTCTTTCTGTTTCATTGTCCTTCTAGCTTTATCTCGCTTCTTGGTGGTCACGTTGTGCATCTTCGTTTGCTTATGTGCTTGCTTACTTGATTCTGGGGAGGGGACCAAACAGCGATGTCATCGGTTCCTTCGGATTAGGGAAGGACGGGGCAGGAAGTCGGCCGTGCCCTTTAAAAGGAACCATCCTGGCATTGGCCTGAAGCGATTTAGGAAAATCACGGAAAACCTAAATCAGCATAGCCAGACGCGGGTTTGAACCATCTCCTCCCGAATACGAGTCCAGTGTGCCAACCACTGCGCCACCTCGCTCGGTCTTCGTTTGCTGTTGATTTCAATTCTCTTTAATGTTTGAAGACAAAGAAACAGATTTTTAGCGTACGGACTGTATATATTCATCAAAATACTTACTCCACTGGTGTCCAAAATTAAAGCAACAAACTGAAATTTTGCAAGGTTGCACTTATTTTGCTACAAAACTGTATAAACAGGTGATAGTGAAGTAGAAACAATGTAAAAAATGCAGATCTTAAACATCTGCAACAGGCATAATGGTAGACAGGAATGTTGTTCTTTCCTCCAACTTAATGGATTTGCACACATATTCCGACAACCGGGTAATGTGCTCAATACGGTGTGTGATCACCTCTGGCAACAATACAGGCCTGACAGCGACGGAGCATACTATGAATGATGTCATCAATGTCATGTTAAGGACATAACACCCATTCTTCCTGCAGAGCTGCTGGCAAGTCTTGGAGAGTGGTTGGTGGATGCCGACGTGATGTAACCCGTCTCCCTAGTGCATCCAATACATGATTTATGGGTTTCATATCGGGAGAGCGAGCAGGCCACGTTATGCCTGCAGTAGCTTCCGTTTCCAAGAAAACATCAGCCACCCGTGCTCTATGACGTAGAACATTATCTTCCATCAGTACGAATTCTGGGCTCGCAGCACCCCGCAACAGCCGCTCGTGTAGTCCCAAGATCTCGTCACAATGCCTGACAGTAGTCAAACGTTGCTGATGCACCGGTACAGTTTCATGAAGAGGTGTTCGAGAGGTCAACATAATCCCTGCCCACACCATTAGGGATCCTCCTCGATATCGGTCTCCTTGCACAATATTTTGCTCCCGAAATCGTGTCCAGGTTCCCTCCAGATGCGAATCCGTCGAGAATCATTCTCCAGACCACTTCGGGACCCATCTGCGAAAAGAACATTTGCCCACTGTTTGACCATCCACGTGGCACGTTGACGACGTCCTCTTCTGTGAAGACGCGCCTACAAAAGCTCTCCGACAATAAAGGCCACTCTGCCGAAGCCTTCTGCACACCGTTTGCGTCGATAAAACACGTCCAGTGGATGCTGCGAGCTCAGACGCCATTTGTCGTGCAGTCCTAAGGCGGTATCGTCGTGCTCTTAGAACCAAACAATGGTCCTCTCCTTTTGATGTGACACTGGTTGGCAATGTCCTTGTCTTCAGGATAAAGTTTCGGTCTCTATAAATTGTCTCCACTTCCGAGACAAACAGCAGAACGATTCACATTAAACCACTGGGCCACATGTGTTTGCAACTGTCCTGCTTCTGTTCTCCCTATGGCCCTCCACCGCAGAGAGTGTGGTAGGAGACTTCTCTGTGCCATATTCCATCGTCTGTGATTTTGTACACAGCGACTGTGGATGTGGGTCTATCCATCAAACACTACTCCGTCTGACAGGTGCCCTGACGTCATAAATGCCGTGGTTGTCCATTGATCGGAATGCCATATACCATGCAGAACATGATCGTACGGTCATCTGTTGACAGTTTGTATGATCATATCATGAATTAGACAAAGGACGGAAAAAAAGCGATTTGTTGCTTTAATTTCGGACAGCAGTGTATGTAAATTGGAGGTGGAATGGAGAGAAAGGAAAGGAAAGGGAGTGGAAGGAACTCAGCTCCATCGGGACTTTATGCGGAATCAGCGACGACGAATGAAAATGTGTGCCAGAATGTGATTTTAACCCGTGTTCTCTAACCTCTTCTCCACCCGGACACAGTGTTTATGGGAATTGCGCGGACTATCTCGGTACACCCCCGGCCGACCCACATTGCCACCTAGTACCACCTACCCGTGACCTCCAGGCTCCCTATTTTGAGATTCCCGCAAGAGTTCCAAAGTGATTGTGCGTTCGCACTGAAGGTGGTGGATTCATAGCCCATTGAGGCGACTCCGCATAAAGTCCCGATGCGGCTAACATTATGAGCTCCTTCCCTTTTCTTTCCTTTCTCTCCCATCCACCTTTAATTTACATAATATGTATCACAGCTGCGGATTCCGCGAGGTGTCTGTTCTTTCAGACATGTCCGAAAGAACGTGCACCACGCATTCATATAAAAGTACATACTGCCACAGACTGGTATGGAACATATCAGCGCTTATTTTCGATTTTCGTGCAACTAATCTACCAGAGTGTAAAAGGTACATCCCTTGTAATTAATTGCCTTACAAGCATAAATTTCGTTATAAAAATCCAAGTAAAGAAATTTTTGAAAGTCCTAATTAAGGTAAAAGTTCACTATTGGTATATATGCCTAGCAGCTGATTATAACAAAGATTACCCACTGATCTGACAGTCCTCGGGAATTGTATGTCCCTTTTACGGGCTACAGTGCTTGGAACGTGCACTACGTATGGTTACCACTCACTCTGTTGTTACCAAGCGTCGAAATAACTCTAGCGAGCAAGGATTTTTTCTTACATACATTTACCTGAGATTTTGTTCACCGAGAATTTTTCAGGTGTTGTCGGAAGTATTGTGTAACAACTCATTCCATATAGAGAAGTGTCAGTAATGAACAAATAAATATTTTTAAATCAAACTATATACCAAATGTGTGATACATCCGATTTCCAGCTCGCAACACGTTTTTTAGTACAGTAAATGAAACGAGCGAGAAAAGAAACATAGAAAGTTCCCACGACTTACAGTGAGCGAGTATTTGTGAAGAACAGTTTTAATATATTAGACGGTGTGGCTGCGTCACTGCTGGAAAAGGCTTGAAAGGGAAGCGTGGGACGTTCGCGTAGGCACGGCATTTGTCGGCTCTCGCAGTTCTGTGCGTGACGCGCCATTGTTTCGCATTTTCATTTCTCTGTTCTAGAACATTTCTCTGTTCTCGTATTCGTTGGAGGATCGTCACATTGACTACACTTGGAGTGTTCATTGCTGTCGACAAAAATTTTGTGTCTATCGATGCCGAAACAGAGTCTGAGTGTGAAGTTACGAGGACACGACCAGCAGGCCTCTACCTGATTCCGCAGTAACAGTTCTACAACATTCTACGCTCAGTAGCGCGGAAATACTCAGATCATTCCATATAGAGAAGTGTCAGTAGCGAATCAAATAAATATTTTTAAATCAAACTATACACCAAATGGACTGGCACATCTATGGATTCATTGCAGGTGTTACGGACAATCTTGTGAAGTACTTTTGAACACGTTTTCCGAAAACTCCGCTGAACAACTAGTTACACAATCGACACACAACGGAAATATTTTTGACCCTGTAACTACAAACAGGCTTGACCTTATTGACAGTGTCAGTAGAGAACAGGTATCAGTGACCATAACGTCATGGTACCGACGATGTATGCTAAAGTTAATAAATCCATCAATAAGTCTAGCAGGGTATTTGCGCTAGAAAAAGCAGCTGTAAGCATTCCATTTAGACAGTGAATGAACATAATGTAGTTGCAACATAGCGGACGTAGAGGAATTATGGTCAAAGCTTAAACTGACTCTAAATCGCTCTCTGGGAACGTACGTGCCAAGTAAGTGGATTAGGGGTGGGAAAGACCCTCCATGGTTTAATTGGAAAATGCTGAACAAACAAAGATTCTTTCACTGTCGCTTCACAAGAGAACGCGCAAATGTCGACATGAAAAAGTTAGTAGAAATCCGTTCGTCCGTAAGATCAATCTGCGAAGCATACTTCATCCACCGTCATACCTCAGTGAAACATCTAGCCGAGAACCCCAGGAAATTCTGGTCATACGTAAAATCACTGCCGGGTTGTAATCTTCTAACCAGTCACAAGTCGATCAGTCAGAAGAGGGCAAAAGGAAAGCTAAAGCTCCAATTTCACTTTTAAGAAATTATTCATGTAGGAGGATCATTAAATCATACCCTCGTTTGACTGTCGCACAGATTCCCGCGTGGAGTACACAGAAATAGGCATCCCTGGCGTAGAGAAGCAACTGAAAGAGATGAAAACAAATGAGTCGGAAAGTTCATATGGAATCCCAATTCGGATCTACAGAGAGTACTCAGCCGGCAATTACCGCTTACCTAGCTTCCAATTATCGCGAACCTCTCGTCCAGCGAAAAATCCGAGGTGCCTGGAAAATAGCGCAGGTATACTCGTATAAGAAAGGTAAAAGAATGGACCTGCATGATCGTAGACCAGAATCCTTAACATCGGTTTACTGCAGAACTCTTCGACACAGTCTGGGTTCGAGTATCATAAATGTCTTTGAGACAGAGATCATTACAGATCAGAAATCATCACTGATTTAAATGGCGCCGTTCGTGGGAAATTCAGCTTGTCCTTAACCCACATTGTATCCTACAAACCACGGAAATAAGGCGACAGGCAGATTCTACATACCTACATTTCCCGAAAGCGTCAGATACGGTGCCCCACTGCAAACTGTTGACGAAGGTCCTAGCATACGTATTAGGTTCCCACATATGTGAGTAGCTGGAAGACTTTTTAACTAATGGGACCCAGTACCTTGTCCTCGACGGCTAGTGACCATCAGACACGAAGGTATCGTCACGAGTGCGGCTGGAAAGTGTAACAGGACCGCTCTTCTTCTCTATATAGATAAATGATCTGAAGGACAGGGCGAAAAGCAATTTACGGCTGTTTGCTGGTGACGTTGTGTCTTCGTTGAGTGACTGTAGGAGGATACAAGGTCACTTAGACAGAATTTCTAGTTCTTGTCACGAATGCCAGCTTTCTCTAAATATAGGAAAAATATAACTTATTGCGAATGATTAGGAAAAACATTCCTGTAAATTTCGAAAACAGTATTAGTAGTACACTGGTTGACACTGTCAAATCGATTAAATACTATCTCGGCGTTACACTGAAAACCTATTTGAAATGGAATTAACACGTCAGATTGGAAGTAAGGAAGGCGAATGTTAGACTTAGTTTTATTGGGAGGATTTTGGTAAAGTGTAGCTCATCTATAAAGCAGACGGCGTCTAGAAAGCTAGTTCGACTCATTCTTGAGTACTACTCGAATCTTTGGGATCCGTACCGCGTAGGATTAAAGGAAGATATCGAAGCAATTGAAGAGCGTGCTGATAGATTTGTTTACGGTAGATTCGATAAGCATGCATGTAGACACATCAAAAAGGTTTTGCATCTCCCCAGTTCCCAAAACTCCGGAAGATAGACGTTGACTATGGATGTTGCATGACAGACACAGTCCCTTCCTCTGTTCAGAGATGTCACGAAATCCACCCAAAGTTGTAAACAACCATGCATGAGGAGCGCCTATTAGACAGCCGATCAGTTTCAGTCATTCCACCAGGAAGTAGTTACATGGGTTGTGTTGTCTGTGCTTCAACTATGTCTAGACGGTCAAAACCACGGTTCGATCACGTCGGCATTGTTACTTTGTGCCAGGAAGAGCTCTCAACGAGGGAACAGTTCAGGCGTCTCGGAGTGAACCAAAGCGATGTTGTTCGGACATGGAGGAGATACAGACACCCAGGAACTGTCGATGATATGCCTCGCTCGGGCCGTCCAAGGACTGCTGCTGCAGTGGATGACCGCTACCTGCGGATTATGGCTCGGAGGAACCCTGACAGCAATGCCAACATGTTGAATAATGCTTATCGTGCAGCCACAGGACGTCGTGTTACGACTCAAACTGTGCGCAATAGGCTGCATGATGTGCAACTTCACTTCCGACGTCCATGGCGAGGTCCATCTTTGTAACCACGACACTATGCAACGCGGTACAGATGGACCGAACAACATGCCGCATGGACCGCTCAGGATTGGCATCACGTTCTTTTCACCGATGAGTGTCGCATATGCCTTCAACCAGAGAATCGTCGAAGACGTGTTTGGAGGCAACCCGTCAGGCTGAACGCCTTAGACACAGTTTCCAGCGAGTGCAGCAAGGTGGAGGTTCCCTGGTAGTTTGGGGTGGCATTACGTGGGGCTGACGTACGTCGCTGGTGGTCATGAAAGACGCCGACCGATAGTGCAATCATATCGGCAGCATGTTGGCGAGGCATTCATCTTCATGGACGACAATTCACGCACCCATCGTGCACATCTTGTGAATGATTCCTTCAGAATAACGAGATCTCTCGACTAGAGTGTCCAGCATGTTCTCCAGACATGAACACTATCGAACATGCCTGGGATGAATTGAAAAGGGCTGTTTATGGACGACATGACCCACCAACAATTCTGAGGGGTTAGGGTTGTTTGGGGGAGGAGACCAGACAGCGAGGACATCGGTCTCATCGGATTAGGGGAGGACGGGGAAGGAAGTCGGCCGTGCCCTTTTAAATGATCCATCCCGGCCATTGCCTGGATTGATTTAGGGAAATCACGGAAAACCTAAATCAGAATGGGCGTACGCGGGATTGACCCTGCGAGGTGCCGGGGCTAGCAGTGTATTTAACACTAAATTCTTCTAGAATCTACATATGTAAATGATGCTCTAAGCCCCCCTATTCTAACTCCGACTTTTGCTGTTACACATGGATTAAAAAAAAATACGCTAACTGACTGTAATCAACCCTGCCAGTGGAGTAGAAAAGAGTTTGGCAACTACAATAATTTAATTTGATAAATAAGATAAATAAACGAATGTTTCATTAACGTAGTGAGAAATGATAGGGTTGCTCTACCGATTAACAGAATGAAAGTTCTGTCCAAAATAACAATATGATTTATTAAGACTAAACACAAAATAATAAACAAAAACACATGAAACATTTACAATACATCAAATTGGCTCAAATTGGATACTCAAACAAACGCTGTGAAGGTGAAGTTGTCCCTAAACTAGATTGTGAGGATTATGACGAAGTGGTATGTGGAGCCAATTCCTTGCAACTCAAATCTTAAGAGAGACACACAGCTAACCCAACATTAATTGCTGCTACATTAGTGAGAATTCAGACGATGAACACCCAAGACAGAACAAAGTTAGAGAAAGACGAACAGGCGCGCTCTGCTGAGCTCTGATTATCACCTAGGAAAATCCCTGTCTGCCGGTGCTGCGGACATACATTACCAAACTGTCTTCTTAACTGCAAGAACACGATCTGGCGTACCGGAGGCGATGGCTGGTTGCTTCGACGTCCCGTCGTGGTGATGATAATGTCGCGAGTATAGCCCGAAACGAATTATCCTGGTCTGGTTGTTCCAGACTAAAGACTTCCTAGCAATACAAATGCGCCTCAGAGGGAGACGAAGAAGGCTCGCCACACAATCACTGACGGTACAGTGATTGATTTTATCAAGCGAAGTCACACTGTAACTCCGATACAGTCAACTTTAGCCAAAACTGCTCAAGACAGACAACATAGGCCGCTTGTACGCAGAACGCTCAATTGCCAACTGTACTCGGAAAGTTACGTTGAAGTCGAAACTTCAGCAACTTCGTCAAACAGTTACAATTAAATAAAAGTATACTAAACAGCCAACGGAAGGCCGGCTGTCCAGAGCGGCGAGGGCTCAGTCTTGTAACCTACTCCGACCGAAAGGCGAGAGCCGACTACCCCTAGAGCACCCGTACAGGCCGAACACCGAATATTCCCGCCCCCACGACAGTGGTCGTGGTTAAACGTTCCAATCAGCAACTCGAAAACCGGCGGAAAATTCCACTCTATTGCCGGAGCACTACCATTCCACCAATGGAGATTCTTGGCGCCAATTTCTGCGCTGATTTTGCTACGTCACGGAGCTATGCCCTGAGCAAGCCAATCATAGTTACTATTTTGCAGAAAGCGCGGGAATTTTCCCGCCACAACTGCCTGGGTACACAAGTCATTCCCACGCCTCGCTGGTAGCCCGCCAGAAAGTGTTTTCGCTAAGTTTCTGTGAAGTAACGGAACCTCTAGCCCAGCCGCTACTTCAGGCCCCTCCGGGCGTGTCTTTTGACAATGTCGGCGTCTGGAAAGCATTCACTCGACTCCCTCACACCCGTCGGCTTACCCTTTCAGGTTCAGCAGAGCCCGCCTGTCACCGGACCACCTGGGTGACGAGAGACGCTGCGTGGGAAGTCCGCGTGTGAAGGAATAGCAACTTTTCACCGCATGCAATTAGAGAGGAAAATCGTAGGATAGAAATATGAGAGGGGGCTCATGCCACCTCTCAACCCGTCGTCCTCCCGAATACGAGTCCAGTGTGCTAGCCACTGCGCGACCTCGTTCGGTCCACTCTGAAGGATCTACGCCGAATCGGCGTTGGGGAGTGGGACAATGTGGACCAACAGTGCCTTGATGAAGTTGTGGATAGTATGCCACGGCGAATACAGGCATTCATCAATACAAGAGGTCGTGCTACTGGCTATTAGAGGCACCTGTGTACAGCAGTCTGGACCACCACCTCTGAAGGTATCTCTGTTTGGTGGTACAACATACAGTGTGTGGTTTTCATGAGCAATAAAAGGGGGGGAAATGATGTTAATGTTGATCTCTATTCCAGTTTCCTGTACAGGTTCTGGAACTCTCGGAGGAGTCACACTATTTATGACTCAGTTTTATGTTTCACATTTCTCAACAACAAAAAAAAGCAAAACAAATTTTCACTGTTATTTAATTATTTTTCGCACACATAATTTTTATGTGGAACAAACTGTCGGCATACAAGCATACGCAAACAATTTCCCGGATTTCGGACTCAGGTTACCAAGTAATCGTAACATTTTTTAGTTTCATAAGAAAGTCGTATTTTACATACATCTGTTGGTCGGAATATTGTAACATCTTTGAAACCTTGTTGTGGAGACATGGGAAACAAAATAGATGTACAGCTTTAATATAAAATGATTTGTCTTTAAAACGGGAACTACAATGCAAATCAATCACTTACATCTGCTCATTCATAGGGGCACTTTCATCTGAAACGGCCAACGGTCCCGATAACAGTTTTAAAAAAGATGCAAGTCAGGCAGTGTTCTCGAAACGATTAGGAAATTGTCACTGTGATTCTTTCAGGGCTACAATGAGTTCTCCAAACCTCACGTCCTTATCGCCAGTGAGCTTAGGGAAATGCACTGTGTTTATCAGAACGTATCCCTCCTATAATTTTCTATTTAAGTACATCCCCATCAAATCAGAAAAAAGTAGTTTTTCACTTTGCAGTATCTTACTGTGGGCAGTGTGCAGTCAAGTTCACTTAAAATGTCAGGTTTGTAATCCATTCCGGATATTCTAATTTTCGTTCCTACACTCCTTTCTACTTCATATATTGAACAACATCGATTTTTAAATCGTAAAATTGTTCCAGGCCTGGGCCTTGCAATAATATACATGAAATCTCCATACTCTTCGTTAAATTCCGCTGAAAACTGTTGCAATTGACAGTAGAAAAACATGTGCAGATTCAGGAATTTTATTATTCGTACTTCGAATTTCTCCACGTGCAACACGCTCGGAAGTTTAGAGCAAAGTGCTTCTTCATGTACAGAAAAATGAGTCACGTCTGTCGATCGCTGTTATTATTTGCCCTTTCATTGTGAACTGAATCTTTAAATTCTTTGTACATGGTGCTTTAATATCGTTTCATATCAAAACTGTAGTACCCGTCAATTATGTGACTTCATAATATATACTGAAAATCCTCAGCCTTCTCTTCTGTCATTCCCATTCACTTTTAAAGGCTTGTGGCGATAGGTGGCTATATTGCCTCTGTTTCTGCAAAACAGCAGCTGGACCTGTGAACATCCTTCGTACCACGTACAAATAGCGAAAGATAAACAGAGTTAACACGCGATTCTGCTGAACTCGAGACAGTTGTGCCGACCAAAAAATGTCGCACCGCAATACTCAATGAAATGTCGCCGAGTACTTTCGAAAAGGACCGCCCGCACACCCTGCACGCGTCAAGTTTAACAAGCCACGTCCAGCCCTCCCCTTACTTCCAGGAGGATTTACGAGCCTGGAATGTCATACCGTTTATTTCGCAAGTGACGGCAAAGAGCCAGAATAATTTAGGATGCGTCTGAGACATGCCGTATTGGCCTACGTGTCAAACAGGCGACAAGCCATTGTAGTTTGAGTAAATAATTAACTTCATTCAGCGTTTCTCTCGAAACCTGTGCATGTGATCCGAACAAGGGTTTTGCATACAGTCAACGAGGTGCACTGTATGTGATTCTCAGATCTGCAGATAATGCCTTCGGTATTCACTGCCGCATTAAGCACCGTACGACGTGGGTCAATACTTATACCATTGGACTCGCATTCAGGAGGAGCGTACTTCAAACCCATTTCCTATCACCTTCATTTAATTGCTTGAGTCAAATGCCGGGATGTTTCCATTAGAAAGGATATGACCATCGTTCAGTCTTTAATAACCCGAGCTTGTACACCATCTCTAAGAGAGTCGTCATCGGCGGACTTTAAGTCCTGATCTTCGCTCCTTCCTTTCGGCGGGTAAAGCCGTCAGCTCTTCGAATAATTTCAATTTCCTCGCGGGGTGAATGTTTTAAGAACATGTACTTACTTTAGGTATTGGTGAAAATACAGCGTTATAAGCTCGTACAGTGATTTATAATGGTCTTGTATTTGTCTCTCAGTCAACAGAAAATTTCCAGACGAACATGGTCCTCCATCATAATTTCGCAAGCCTAAAGATGCGTTTAACATTCTATTGCACAGTCTGCACATCTGTCAATGTTATTAAAGTGCCTGGTGGATTTTTTCTGTCCATATGTGGAGACTAATCCCAACAACTACCTTAGGATTTCAATGCGGATTTCACTAGTTGATAGATTTATTCACGAGGAAGATGTACGCATATAATTTATGGATATTTTGTGCAAATTGGTTGAATTGCGAGGAATTAAAATGGCCTGCCGCGATTTTCCATCTTCGTGTGGAGGCTAGTCTTAGGAAGTATTGTATGGATTTTGATACAGATATCACTATTAGATCGTCTGATTCGCCAAGAAGGTCTGTGCATGTCATTTATCACCGCTATGTTACACAAGTCGTCCGGCCGTAAATACACTCCTGGAAATGGAAAAAAGAACACATTGACACCGGTGTGTCAGACCCACCATACTTGCTCCGGACACTGCGAGAGAGCTGTATAAGCAATGATCACACGCACGGCACAGCGGACACACCAGGAACCGCGGTGTTGGCCGTCGAATGGCGCTAGCTGCGCAGCATTTGTGCACCGCCGCCGTCAGTGTCAGCCAGTTTGCCGTGGCATACGGAGCTCCATCGCAGTCTTTAACACTGGTAGCATGCCGCGACAGCGTGGACGTGAACCGTATGTGCAGTTGACGGACTTTGAGCGAGGGCGTATAGTGGGCATGCGGGAGGCCGGGTGGACGTACCGCCGAATTGCTCAACACGTGGGGCGTGAGGTCTCCACAGTACATAGATGTTGTCGCCAGTGGTCGGCGGAAGGTGCACGTGTCCGTCGACCTGGGACCGGACCGCAGCGACGCACGGATGCACGCCAAGACCGTAGGATCCTACGCAGTGCCGTAGGGGACCGCACCGCCACTTCCCAGCAAATTAGGGACACTGTTGCTCCTGGGGTATCGGCGAGGACCATTCGCAACCGTCTCCATGAAGCTGGGCTACGGTCCCGCACACCGCTAGGCCGTCTTCCGCTCACGCCCCAACATCGTGCAGCCCGCCTCCAGTGGTGTCGCGACAGGCGTGAATGGAGGGACGAATGGAGACGTGTCGTCTTCAGCGATGAGAGTCGCTTCTGTCTTGGTGCCAATGATGGTCGTATGCGTGTTTGGCGCCGTGCAGGGGAGCGCCACAATCAGGACTGCATACGACCGAGGCACACAGGGCCAACACCCGGCATCATGGTGTGGGGAGCGATCTCCTACACTGGCCGTACACCACTGGTGATCGTCGAGGGGACACTGAATAGTGCACGGTACATCCAAACCGTCATCGAACCCATCGTTCTACCATTCCTAGACCGGCAAGGGAACTTGCTGTTCCAACAGGACAATGCACGTCCGCATGTATCCCGTGCCACCCAACGTGCTCTAGAAGGTGTAAGTCAACTACCCTGGCCAGCAAGATCTCCGGATCTGTCCCCCATTGAGCATGTTTGGGACTGGATGAAGCGTCGTCTCACGCGGTCTGCACGTCCAGCACGAACGCTGGTCCAACTGAGGCGCCAGGTGGAAATGGCATGGCAAGCCGTTCCACAGGACTACATCCAGCATCTCTACGATCGTCTCCATGGGAGAATAGCAGCCTGCATTGCTGCGAAAGGTGGATATACACTGTACTAGTGCCGACATTGTGCATGCTCTGTTGCCTGTGTCTATGTGACTGTGGTTCTGTCAGTGTGATCATGTGATGTATCTGACCCCAGGAATGTGTCAATAAAGTTTCCCCTTCCTGGGACAATGAATTCACGGTGTTCTTATTTCAATTTCCAGGAGTGTAATTAGCTCAATCCGTGCGAGGCCGGGACAGGTCGCTCGTAGGATATTATAATGGTTTTGCCATCACGAATAGCTGCGCGATAAACTGCCACCAACAGTACGTCAATATTTTTGCTTAACAGGCCGTGTACAGTACTTGTCAGTTAGATACTGTAATTAAATTTGAGTATTCTAGCCTTGTACTCGCAGGTTGTACAGAAGCACATGCATACTTGGTGGAGTCTTAGTAGTCACACAGAAGTGCTTATTCATAAATAATTTGTTCGGCTTAACTATTAATAGAGTTTCTCCTGAACAAAGAGAAATAACACATCACAAGAGAGCAGAAGCACTTTACGGTACCTAGATAGTCAGTATTGTGTCCCGTGACTGTGTTACAATGAAGGTTACACTTGCTGCTCATCCTCAGGCTTCAAGGAATACATTACATTATTAAGACTATCAATTAGATCATCGCCAGTTTGTTGCTCAGTTGCGAGATTATGCATTAGGTCCAGATCATGTGCCTACCAACATAGAAGTGGAAAATATGTACTGTATATTTACAGCAAAAAATATATTTTGGTATGTGAATACTTCTCCGAAATAGTTTACTGGGAAATTCTCGCATTTTCGTCCACCGGATGCAGTGGTGATCTTGGATCTGCATCCATTTAGCAGCAGTTTTCTGTTTTATGTAACTTTTCACTTTACGCTGTTATGACGTGAGGTTTATGTACAGCACATCGTATTTACACATAACATCTCAATGTATACAAATGATCCTTACAGGAAACGAGTACGTTAGATTCTTACACACCTTTACAAACTATATGTAAAATGGCCATCATATAAACTCTACATATATAAATTTTTAGCACTCAGTGATGTTATTAATGAGAGAGATACTTCACTTAGTTTCTACCTGCAATAATATATATGATACTTTGCTAGTTGTGTCTATCCTCCTCTCTCTAAAATAAGAGGGTGGTCCTACGCCAGCGGCCATGGAGATATACCAGTAATATTAGTCTTCCCGGTTCATCTCGTCAATCGAGGTATGTAGTCCAGTTTCGAATAACTACAGCAAACAGTATATTTGAACACCAAGAAACGGGTTAACAATCCAAATGAAATGCAATCACTGAACAAAAATCCTGAAATTTTACCGGTAGGGTTATATGCAGTATATATAGGGTGATAATAATTAAAGGTAAACTTTCAAACCGCTATAGAAATAACACCACTTGTCAAAATGATGTCAAATTGCAACGGAATATTATCGAAGAAGGAACAAAACGTATGGCAGTAGAGAAATAAATAGTTATAAAATGTGGCAATAGATGGCGCTGTAAGCGTCATAATTTAATGGTCGTCGACTACAAATGGCAAATGAATCACACAACAATGTCTAAGGTGTACGTTTGACGTTAAACAAAGTGTACTACTCAGTGCACATGGGTGTACATGTGAGATACTGTTAGTTACGTAAGCCCATCCACCACGGCAAGGTCATATCACATCGTATGGGAAAAATCGGTTTTGATTGCCCTGAGGCCAAAAACCACATAAAAAGCATAAATAAAAATCAAATCGGATTATTAATTTCCGGGTGACATGTTCAATATTGTGTCCACCGTTCCCTGCAACAAGTTTAAATTGAGAAACAGCATGTTCCACAACTGATCGAATTGTTTCCGGAGTCACGTTCAGAATGTGTTCCGCAATGCATGCCTTCAGTGCAACTAATTTAGCAATCATATGGTTCAAATGGCTCTGAACACTATGGGACTTAACACCTTAGGTCATCAGTCCATTAGACTTAGAACTACTTACACCTAACCAACCTAAGGACATCACACACATCCATGCCCGAGGCAGGATTCGAACCTGCGACCGTAGCAGCAGCGCGGTTCCGGTCACGACGGCCGGCTGAGTTTGCAATCGGAACACTGAACGCAACATCTTTCAGATAGCCCGACAGCCAGAAGTCCCACAGATCAAGATCAGGTGATCGGGACGGCCAGACTGGACTGAAATAGCGGCTAATAACTCTAGAATTTCGAAATGGCACTTTGGCAGTGTGCGGAGGTGCGCCATCTTGCATAAAAATGATCCCATCCATACATCCACGCTGTTGGAGAGCTGGAATGACGTGGTTGCGCAAAAGACACTCATAGCGCTTACCAGTGACGGTACAGGTAACAGGAACGGAAGCACCTGTCCCTTGGAAAAAATACGGCCCTATGATAAATGATGCCGTAAATCCACACCACGCAGTCACCTTTTCAGGACGAAGAGGCACTGGTGGATCTGCGTCTGGATGTTATGTCGCCCATACAGTTCTGTATATTGATATACCCTGTCAGATGGAAATGGGCTTCGTCTGTCCACAAAATCTTCCACGGCCAATCATTGTCTACTTCTATGCGAGCAATAAATTCCAAAGCAAAGGCAGGTCAACAAGAAGCAACTCGTACACATGGGTACTTTTGAATGCATAACAAAGAAGGGTGCTTTTTAGGGTTTTACGCACACTGCTCACTGATATGTCCAATGTTCAGACAATGCTCCGTGCACTACACGTTTGTACACCACCACTCGTCTCCTCTGGTATTGCTGTGGCCACTGCTTCCACTGACGTCGAATCAATTCGTTTCCTCCCTCTACCAGGTTGCATTCCACAAGCACCCGTCTTTTTGAACTTCCGAATCATTTTTTCCAGACCAAAGGCAGTCATCGGACCAAAGTTTTTTTCAAACCCTTCGGCGTCCGGAACCTCTGCAGAGTGACGCGTGCACAATCATCATGCTTGTATACAGCTTTACGAGCAGAGCGCGATCCTGCATTGAGACAGTGACGGCGAAGGTCGCAGACGCGAAGGGAGGAAAAGCCGTGTACCCGACATGTTTTACCAACTTCAATGGGTCGTGCGCATGACAGGTGTTTTCATTTACGGCTTCAGAATGGTTCAAACGGCTCTAAGCACTATGGGACTTCACATCTGAGGTCATCAGTCCCATAGACTTAGAACTACTTAAACCTAACTAACCTAAGGACATCACACATATCCATGCCCGATACAGGATTCGAACCTGCGGTCGTAGTAGCAGCGCGGTTCCGGACTGAAGCGCCCAGAACGGCTCGGCCACAGAGGCCGGCCATTTAGGTATTCTGACATATACAGCGTCATCTATTGATCAATTTCTGCACTACTTTTTTTCTTTTGCCATACGTTTTCCCCCTTCTCCGATAATATTCCGTTGCTATTTGACGTCATTTTGACTAGTGATGTTATTTCTTCAGCGTTTTGAAAGTTTAACTTCAATTATAATCACCCTGTATATTTCTTTCAGTGCAGTATAATTTTATCTTCTTTTCTTTTTTAAATGGGGAGGAGGTGAGAATTATTGCCTCTTTTCAAGATTGTTTAAAAAATGGATAAAATGTAACCTAAGGCTGTAAGAAAACTGGATCCACCGCTAAGGTGTATTTCTTATTGCTTTTGAATGTTTATTGTTAGTCGACCGAGATACGTTCTGTCTTGCAGAGAAGTATGTAGAAGTTAAATCGCAAACACACCAATTTCCTGAAGGTAAAATCTGAAAGGATTTGGTAATACACTTCTTTCGAACGAATCAGTTATCATAATGTTGAAGTCTTAAATCAAAATATATGATGTAGAAAGAAAAATTAATCTAAAATGTAGAGTTAAATAAAATGGGATCGTTGTCAAACACCTGTGTATTTAATGAACTCGACGAGAGTCTGTACAAGTTTTAGTCGTCCATTGTCGTTGTATTGTGGCACCAATCGCCCTGTGTCCCGTAACGGTTTTGTCAGTCTCGGGAACGTAAGAGTTTCACACGTCTACTTTGTGGAAACCTTGCCCGATATAACCTGGCAATTCCCCCTCGCACTCCACATATTCATCTACACACGAAAATCATTTCTGTTTATTCCATACACGGGGTGCAGCACTATATCACTAGGTCCGATCGACGAGAATCGTATCTCTTAAGTCCGTAGACGGTTACAACATTATTCCACTAGGACTGACGGATTTTAGACATCAATTTGTAAACACAAAGTGCAGTCAGCCTCCACAAGGTATTTTGACTCCGTAGATTCCCCGTGGCATGTTGAAGGCGGAGCTTGTCCAAAACGTACCGACACCCGAAAAACGCAATTAGGCTGCCTGTGACACCATTCCTTTGCTGACTGGTGCATTAACACCAGTGTGGGTTTCCACGTTGCGTTATGCCTCTGTACAGCTTCAGGTCCACATACCACCGTGTACTACGTGAAACGAATAAAATGACTTCTAGCATCAATATGTGTAGCTCTGTGCATGCGTTCATTAGACTTTATTTGTTGACTGTTGTGTGCTCATCTGCAAATGGCTAGCCTATGCTCATGTATAAAATAATAATATGTGTGATACTGTCTCTTTACACATTCGATTCATATCATTTCAGTATAACGTGGAAATTAAGTCTGAAAAATGTTACTGCTTGATCAGCGTCTCAATTTGTAAACCATTGAAACTGTGTGTGGACATTCGAACACAATCACAGAACGAGGTGACGCAGTTGTTAGTACAATGCACTTGTATTTGAGTGAACGATGGTTCAAATCAGCGTCCGCCAATCCACATTTAGGTTTCTGTGATTTTCTTAAATCGGTTAAGGCAAATGGCGATTTCCTTCCCCATCCTTAACCAGTCTAAGGTTTTGCTCCGCCGCTAACGACCTCGTTAGCGACAGGACGTTGAACCCCAATCTTCGTTCCTTTAAAACACATTTCGTGGTCTACATTATCACAACAGTACCACTTTTGCCCTTGTCAGCCGAATATTTTTTATAAAATTTATTTTTGTCACTGAGGTTCGAACACACTACCTGCAAACTGGACGACACGGCCACAGAAGAACGTAGACAGAAATGTGTCACATTCCATCGAGCAAGCGGAGTGCTATAGCAGGTAATACAAAAGAGAGGAAATGAATGTTGATAAGTGTGCTTCTAAAGCGTTTTATATTGAAATTTCTGTTTTTTTGTTACGATTAGGTTTCATAAAAACGCTATGAAGGTTGCGGTAAAAACGAGTGGCACGTGTTGTATGATTTATATAAATGCTGCCTAGATGCAACCACAACCGCGCGAGCGTGTTGCGTAAGGTTAATTGCTCCCGAGCCACAAACGAATAGCAGGTGAGTCATTCGTTCGCACATTTTGCGATGGAAGCAGCCGCCAGTTTGCGTTGTGCTAACACGGCTGCCGTTCTCACATTGCGACAAGGTCAGCGCCAGCCGACTACGTATCATGCTCCCTTTTCTATCTCAACGGTCCACTCGTGAAAAACGTCGCCACAGGCCCGGACAAGTAATAACTTCACAGAAGCCTGTGGCTTATCGCGAATCAGTGTTAGCAGTAAGGGTAAAGGCTGAGATGTATGTCCCTATATAAAAAGGCAACGTCCTGATTGCTAAAGGACTGAATCGTCATTTCCCAGTCCAAAACACTAAGGACAGAAACTTGAAATTTGGAGAAGGTGTGCAGGCGTCGTTCAAGGAAGGATTTTTCGAAATTCCAACACTAAGGGGGTGAAATTTGGTATGACGTTTTATTATGAAAGTATTTTTGAAGGTAAATCTATGAAAATTTAAATTTGGCTTCTCAGTTAAAAATTAAAAATACGTGTTTCACTGTTTTTGGAAATATAGCCCCTATGGGAGATAAACGGGGATGAAAGTTTTATGGAAATATTTCTAGGTGCAAGCATTTTAGAAGCTCTCGTCTATTAGAAATAAAACATAAGCATGTCGCCGTTTTATAGAAATTCAACCTCTGACGGGAAGAAATAGGAGGTGAAATGCTTTACGAAAATATTTCATTGCGAAAGAATTTTTAAAGCTAAATCTTTGAAAATTTGTGTTGGGCTTCTCGGTTAGAGACGAAAAAATACGTGTTTTTGGAAATTCAACCACTAAGGGCGTGAAACAGGGTCAGACTGATTCACCGACTCATCATGGCGCAGTCCAAACCGCTAAGGATAGAAACCTGAAGTTTGCAGACGGTGTGGTTCTTATAGTGCAGGCGACGTTTAAGAAGGAATTGTCCGAAACTCCAATCCTAAGGGGGTGAAATATGGGACGAAAGGCTTTTTGAAGGTATATAGCTGTTAAGGGAATTTATAAGTTAGAATTACGAAAACTAGTATTTGATTTTTCATTCAGAAAATAAAAATACGAGTTTCAGTATTTTTGGAAATTCAGCCACTCGGGGGGCAGAATAGAGGATGAAAGTATTTTTAAAATAAATAATTATTAAAGAAATATGAAAGGATTTTTAAGGTTACACCTACGACAATGGTATTTGACTTCTTGATTAGAAATAAATAGTACGTGTTTCGATGTTTCCGGAAATTCAATCCCTAAGGGAGAGCAATAGGGTATGAAAATTTTTAAGAAAATATTTCGTTAGACGAAAAAAACTAAAAATCAAATTTACGAAAATTGGTATTTCACTTGTCGCTTAGATATAAAGAAATATTTGTTAGGGGGTGGAAGTTGCTATGGAAATCTTCAGAAGAACGTAAAAGGCGTGATAAACAGAAACTTTGGACTCCACTTACTAGAATCGCTTTTTGCCCACAAGTACACCCGGAGAAGACCATACTTATACGGCCTTAACTAGCGTGAAAAGCTTAGAAGCCGTTGAAATTGGTGAAAAACATAAAAATTCGATTACATAAAAACAAAAAATCACTGCAGGCCATACAGTCAAAACGAGCGAGGCAGCAGGCAGTAAACTAGTCAGTCATATAATAATATTTGCAACAATGTAATGAGTGACTTTTGTTCCGTAATGAGCCGAAAAATCTCATTAGAATTATTTTTCCTTTTTTCCCATTACCACAACGAACCACCCTATCCCGAGAACAGAATGAAAAATATTTGTTTTCTGTACGATTACTTGACCTGTAGAACTCCCGTATTTCCAAAGTCACATTTACACAGAAACGTAGTTCCATGATCTGTATGATACTTAACACCTCAGAAGCAAATTAACACTGGTGAAGATTTATATTTACGAGATTACTTGGGAAAACTGTATCAACTAATACAAAGCATTTACACATAAAGACTTTTTTTGCACAGAAAGTAAAACTTGTACGCCGTCTTTACTCTTATATCCTCTTAATACTTACATGGGGACAATCAGACCTAGTAATCATATATTTTGATGAGTCTTAGGCATGTTGCAGAGGGACATGTCCTGAGTATCTGGGTAGCCGCATTTCGTGCGGCGGACCATAGTTTCCGAGAAAATTGGTGTTGAAGTTTTATGCGTACCTCCTATAAAGTTGGTCACGTTTCGACCACGCTGAAGTAGCGCGGTGGCTAAGGTTCCCGGCTGTCCCGCTGGCGGCAGAGGTTCATATCCTACGTGGGTACTTTTGTTTTTTTTTTTTTTCTTCATTTTATCGTACAGAATATTATTAAATAGTACATGCCACGCAAAAGTCTTCCAGAATAGATATTTCGTGGTTGTAACTTCATTAATAAATCCATCATGACAGCAAACTTTCTACAGGTGTTTATTCCGCTTGTGGTTCGTAGGTAAAACTCAAAATATTTGGACAATGTTCGCTTGATTCGTTGGGAGGACAAACTTTACGATCAGATCTTTGTAGACGAAAGAAAAGCTTTCACCTGAATTGTAAAATTTATATAACCGAGAGGTGCTACACTTCTATGACCTTTGATGTTTATTTTTACAGGTAGTTTAAAATTTTCAAGAAAAAGAATTCAAAATGGTCCCGACTTGCCATAGACTGGCAGAGAAATCGTTTCGAGTGAAGAATACACAAAAATATATTCTTTAATTCTGCTTCAGTTTAGTGCACCTACTTATACAGGAATAAATACGGTCGGTTCGCAAAGCAGCTGATCGAAGAGAGAACAATCTTTTGGAACTGAAACGAACTGTGTATTCTGGTATGGCTTCTGAAAAATCGGTGTGCCTGCAAGGCAGTACCTTTCATTAAATGTGCGTGGTGCTCTACAAATTTGTGTTTTGGTTATTTCTACGACGAACACCACCCGCAGTTCCGTTCTAGCACAACAAACAATGAGAGCGACAGCGAGCAAGGCGAATCTGTAATCTATTCTGCAAATAACAGAATTCAAATTTGAAGAAAGTTTGCTCTAATGATTGATTTAGTGATGAAATTGCTGCAGCGAAAATGAGAATTTTCACTAATTTTGCATGACATATACTATTTAATGACATAATGTGCCATGAAATTAAAAAAAAAGAAAGAAAACTGGTATTATTTGAACCTGTACTGCCACCGTAACAGCCGGGAACCGCGGGCGGTGCGCTACTCCCACTTCTTCGAAATTTGGCTAACGTTACAGGTGGAGGAGGTACGCACACAACTTGAACATCGATGTTCTCGGTAACAAGGAGCCGACGCTTGAAAATCCGCTAGCCAGCTACAACATACTTACGAATCATCCAAATCCGTGATTAACACGACTGATGACCCCCTTGTTAGCTGCAACTGACGAGCATAGCCCAGAGGCCGGAGAAACAACCCCAAGAATGAGGAAAAGTGAAAAAAATTGCACACTATTATCGTTAAAATATGAATCACAGCAGCACAAAAAGTGTTAATGAAAGGAAACAAATTCCACGTACGAATCTTCGACCAGTTGTACCCCAAATAAAAGGTTTCACTCAGTACAGAGTGTGTTTTTTGTTTTATGACAATGAAATATCACAAAAACTACGCATAGGATTATAAAACGGCAAAGTGCATGTTCAATATTTTAAAAATACTATCCGGCAATACCAATGTTGACCTCTGTGCCCCAGCCCCAACAGGTGGACAGGGGGGCAGCTTTGAAATCTTAAGTAGGGACATCCCATTTTTATTGTAGAATGGGATCCTACGGGTAAAAATACAATTTTTGTATGCAACACTTTTGTCTTTGTGTGATAGATGGAGCTGTAATCCTCAAATAATAGAGTTCAGTTTCAAAACGGCAATATCCCCAGGAAAATGCATTGCATCAAAAACACAAAGCCAGACATTTGTGGAAAAGGACTAAGAGTTTCGCAGTTTTCTCCGTGCAGCTGTGTTCAAACATTCATCCATTCATTATTTCACTTGATCTCATTGCGTACACGTCGTCCCTCATTTCTTAAATATATTCCTTCATAACCCAATTGCGTTATTAGCTAAAATGCAGACTATTATCATAGAGGAGGAAACGACAGGAATGACGACAATGCTTTAAGCCTTTTTGCTCAACTTCTTCCAAACAGAGTACAATCCAGCGTTTTTTTTGTTTTTTTTTTTTGTCGGTTTATTCAGCAGTTCTCCGCAAAGGGAACAGCCAAACAACAAAGAAACTGCTATATTGGTTACAGTGAATCAAAATCGTCGCATTAGCATTCGACATTTAAAATGTTTGTCGAGTTTTGAAACGTAGAAAATATCATCCGTTTCATATTTTCCTCCATCAGGAACGTCATGGTAATGATTTCCAGAACCGAACAACATTTTTCCAGTGGTCGCTTCAGTAAACACAGAGAAACCCCGACTCCTTTTATCGACAACTGTTCTCGGACGTGTCGACATTCACGAACCACGATACTATTAATCGACACAACATGCATTATTGTAATGTGGAAAAACCACATTGGTAACGCCAAGTTGAACATCAGAGGCCCTGGGATGTGAATGTTTGGTTTGGAATAACTGATGACAATCTCATTGGTTCATTCTTTACCCATGGAATCTTAAATGGTGATGTTTGTTGTTGTTGTGGTCTTCAACCAAATATTGGTTTGATGTAGCTCTCCATGCTATTCTATCCTGTGCAAACTTCTTCATCTCCCAGTAACTACTGCAACCTACAGCCTTCTGAATCTGCTTAGTGTATTCATATCTTGGCCTCCCTTTACGGTTATTATCCCCCACGCTTCCCTCCACTACTAAATTGGTGATCCCTTGATGCCTCAGAACGTGTCCTACCAACCGATCTCTCTTTCTAGTCAAGTTGTGGGACAAATTCCTCTTCTCCCCAATTCTATTCAGTACTTCCTCATTAGTTACGCGATTTACCCATCTAATCTTCAGCATTCTCCTGTAGCAGCAAACTTCAAAAGCTTCTATTATGTTCTTGTCTAAACTGTTTAACGTCCATGTTTCACTTCCATACATCGCTACACTCCATACAAATACTTTCAGAAAAGACTTCCTGTCACGTAAGTCTATACTCGACATTAATAAATTTTTCTTTTTCGAAAGCGCTTTCCTTGCCATCGCCAGTCTACTTCTCTTCGGCTATCATCAGTTATTTTACTGTCCAAATAGCAAAACTCCCCGACTACTTTGAGTGTCTCATTTCCTAATATAATTCCCTCAGCATCACCTGACTTAATTAGGCTACGATCCATTACCTTCGTTTTGCTTTTGTTCATCTTATGTCCTCCTTTCAGGACAATGTCTATCCCGTTCAACTGCTCTTTCAAGTCCTTTGCTGTCTCTGACAGAATTACAATTTCATCGGCAATCCTCAAGGTTATGTTTCTTCTCCGTGGATTTTAATTGCTACTCCAAATTTTTCTTCAGTTTCCTTTACTGCTTTCACTATAAATATCGAATATTCTTGGAGGATGATCTTCCAGTATTGTTTGCAGACCTGCTCTTGGATTTGCGACCAACAATTTGGTTTCAACATGATGGTTGTCCAGAAGATTATACTGTAGCAGCACGGGGACTATTAGATCGTGTGTAAAATCATCGTTGGATCGGAAGAGACGGTCCACTGTCTTGGCCTGCATGATAATCAGATCTTACTTCGCCTGAATTTTGTCTATGGGATTGATTGAAGTGTGAAGTTTATAATGGAGTGCCAACAACGCGCGATAATATGATTCAGTGTATCACCAACGCACGTCAGAAGATTAAAGCATTCCATGTGCGGAAAATATGAGTTTAAAAGCGAGCAGCTTTAATTTTTAGCTCTTGCGGTGAAATAATTCTTACAAACAAGTACCCTGTTGGTGATAGATTGCAAGGTACCCACTACTGCTTCAGTTTTACACTATGCGCAACGGATTTATTTGCATAAATGCCCTAACTTGAAAGGTATGCCAGTTCTGCTTGACCCAATGATTGACATTCATACATTTAGTAAAATGATTAAATAAAATTTTTTTTACTGATAAGAAAACAAAATAATGAAAGGTTTGACTATTCTTATACAAAGAATGTTCCGACTCAACTTTGAATTTTTATAGAAGAAATTGGTTTATTCATTAAGCATTTCAGATTGTTATAAGAACAAAAAAAAAACCTCACTTATTTAAACAAATATTAAGGCGGCAGAAATTTGCATCGGATTCCGCGATGTAATTTAAACGCCTCTTACTTTCTATTTACAATGTAAGATTAAACGCATCTGACTTTGTATCTTTATTTATCGTTAACGGTTCAAATGGCTCTGAGCGCTATGGGACTTAACATCTGAGGTCATCAGTCCCCTAGAACTTAGAACTACTTAAACCTAACTAACCTAAGGACATCACACACATCCATGCCCGAGGCAAGATTCGAACCTGCGACCGTAGCGGTCACGCGGTTCCAGACTGAAGCGCCTAGAGCCCCACGGCCACACCGGCCGGCTATCGTTAACGCATCTGAATTTTTACTAAAACTATGGTCTCCTACGGACTGCTATCTCTTATTACCACAAGTGCCCACTTTTGGATCGGAAGAAAAGGATATTCCACAACTGTATCCATTAATCAACATGCACCCACAATTACTGCACCAACATATGCACAGGAGAAACGTAAGGATCGAGCCGTTAGCAGTTCCTATATCCACCATACAGCAAATATCTCTACTCAAAATTGTTCTACCGAAAAAAAATTATTGCATATAACTTCCTCGCCTACTTGATCATTCACTTTAATAGCCACTATTGTACTGCTGCCTACTCCCGACACAAATTCACCCACTGAAATATGAAAACCCTTCCAAAATTGCATACACAAAATACACACACTCAGGATGAACTACTTACTTTGTTGCAGCCAAAATTCATGGCTACATTATCAGTTTAATAATCTCTTTCCCCGCTTTGAAAATTTTAATTGTTCAGAAAAAATGGCTCTGAGCACTATGGCACTTAACATCTGTGGTCATCAGTCCCCTAGAACTTAGAACTACTTAAACCTAACTAACCTAAGGACATCACACACATCCATGCCCGAGGCAGGATTCGAATCTGCGACCTTAGCGGTCAAGCGGTTCCAAACTGAAGCGCCTAGAACCGCACGGCCACATCGGCCGGCAATTGTTCAGAAAATCCCCCCACGTGACTCTACATTGCAATAAACATGAATAAGCAAGCATTATCTTCATTTGGTTTGCTAAAATTCGACGCACGCTTTCACATGAAATACCACGTGTCCTTAACAAAGGATCCACGTTATTAAATCTTTCAAGATTGCAGATATGTAAGAAAATTGAAAATTTATAACAGTACTCAATATCACACGCATATTTCATGTAATAGCACACTTCCTACTTACATGCTATAGGTCCCTAGCACTCGTACATCCACTCGTTATAAAATTCTTGATCAGCCCCACATGGTGAGTGCCAGGTGTAAAACTAAATAAATAGCCACACATACTTAAATATTTCATTTTTCCTAATGTACTTGCTTACTCAAACAAATTAGATAATTTATTCAACGCGAAATTGGTATAAAACCCCAAAGTAGCAAATTACTATCACAAAGGAAAGCAAAAATTTTACAACACCTACTACTGCATATTACCTACCTAACAAGGGAACCTCCCCATCGCACCCCCCTCAGATTTAGTTACAAGTTGGCACAGTGGATACGCCTTGAAAAACTGAACACAGATCAATCGAGAAAACAGGAAGAAGTTGTGTGGAACTATGAAAAAAATAAGCAAAATGTACAAACTGAGTACTCCATGTGCAAGATAAGCAACATCAAGGGTAATGTGAGCTCCGGAGCGCTGTGGTCCCGTAGTAAGCGTGAGCAGCTGCGGAACGAGAGGTCCTTGGTTCAAGTCTTCCCTCTAGTGAAAAGTTTATTTTCGCAAAGTTATGCTCTGTCCGTTCGTTCATTGACGTCCCTGTTCACTGCAATAAGTTTAGTCTGTGTTTGTGTTTTGCGATCGCACCGCAAAATCGTGCGATTAGTAGACGAATGGACGTGCCTCTCCAATGGGAACCGAAAACATTTGATCTCAAGGTCATAGATCAACCTATTCCTCCACAGGAAAACACGTCTGAGATAATCTATACGACACTGGTGACGGCATGGGCGTCACATGACAGGAATATGTTGTCGATCCACCTAACTTGTACACTTGGCGAATGGGTAAAAAGATTCTTCTACCTTGCCCGTTTTAGGTTTTCTTGTGGATGTGATAATCACTCCCAAAAAGTGATGAAAACATAAGAGTTTTTCACATAAACTGCAACAAATGAATGCAACAGTTTCACAGTCGCACAGTTTTCCCTGTGCTCTGTCAAAATATATGTTTTTAACGTTTTAAAATTTTTCCGTGTGTAGACCGTCAAACCCTGTATATGTCCAAGCAAATCTGAACATGTCCTGGAATTTTGGAGAGCGAAGTTGATTATATAAAAAAATTAAAATTTTCATTTGAGGGGAGACTTGAACGAAGGACCTCTAATTCCGCACCTGCTCACGCAAACCACGGGACCATAGCGCTCCTCAGCTCAGTGTCCTTGATGCTGCCTATGTTGCACATGGACTACTCAGTTCGTATATTTTTATAGTTCCACACAACTTCTTCCTGTTTTCTCGATTGATCTGTGTTCAGTTTTTCAAGGCCTATCCACTGCGCCAACTTATAACTAAATCTGACGGGGGTGCGAAAGGGAGGTTCCCTTGTAAGTATATTTCGTTCCGCCAAAATATTAATATTACTTTACGTCTACTTGAAAGAAAAGGTTGTTCTCCCAAAGTGAAACCATTAATCATAAATATAGCACATTTCCCACACTTAAATCGAGCATGGCTCGTCCCATCTCAAAAAAGCGTCCTCTCTCGTCCAAGTCTTCAGCAGCAGTCCACGGCTCGGACCCACGCTACCGTTCTGCTCGCCTAACCGCTCGTGGTGGGGGCGGCTCCCAACCAATCATCAGCTCAGAATTTCACCAGTTTAAAGTTGCCGGTAAAACCTCCCTTCTGCACAATGAGAAAGATCCTGCGCTTTTCCTCCCAAAGACTGAAACGTAGGTTTTGCAGACTATCCAACCTTTCTACACCTCGCTACAGCCGAAGGCTGAAGTTACAGAGCTTCTATAATAATCGCTGCGTATCGAGTAGTTGTTCCCTATCGTACACCCACGATCGCTAAATATCGTTAGATCCCTATTCTCTCCCAAACATTCTTCCTGCAATTATTTTCATTTCTTTCTCCCTCCTGCTGTGGACTCAATAGGATAAGGAAATATAGGAAACAATGAGCATTCTTAACTTATTCAATCAATAAAAACAGTTCGATTCCTCTGGTCATTCCTTTATAACTTAGTGTTTGTTTGCAGACACTGACAGTAAGTCTGCGCCAAGTAAATTAAATGATATTATTACGATCAGAAAATGATATTTTACGACCAAACTCGTGTTCTCAGAAGAACATGACGATCAATTGCATTAAATGTTGTTACATTATGAGAAATATAAGTAAGAGTTGCCATTGCCATGGCCACCTCTCAACACCCGAAACGAGCTTCTTTCACAATTGCTGAACGCGTCTGGTTGTTTTTTTTTTTTTAATCCACTGCATTTTTCTCTACAAGATACCGTTTTGGAACTCAATTCTGTTTTTTGTAAATTACAGCGTCATTTATCACCCTCTGAAGAAAGTGTTACATACTAAAGTTTCGTATTTTTTCCCGTAGAATCCGAATCTACAATAAAAATGGGTATTCCAATTTCAGATTTCAAAGTTGTCCCCGGACCCAGTCCATGGGGCTAGGGCAGGGAGATTAACAATGTTATCGTCGAATAGCATTTTTAAAAATACTGGACATGTATTTTTCCGTTTTTTAATGCGATATGTAGTTTTTCAGATATTTAGTTGTCTCAAGATAAAAAACTCACCTTGTATGTATCACATACGATCCATCGCTAAATGAGCACAATATGGCGTACATTTATAGTAAGGAATGCTTCTGTCCGACGTCTTACGGAACCACGTACTGTCTCAAAAACTCCAGGTTGGTCACGGATGAGCCGAGAGGAATTGATGACGCATTCCTGTTGTGTTCGTACATCATTAATAGGGTTTGCAAACATAAAAAATTTCAAGTGTCCCCAAGACCAGTAATAACAGGCTTTCACTATGCTGGTAAGGACAAAGATGAATCTACAATGTAGAAGCATTTCCCAAACTGACCAGAACAAAAGCCGGTTCCATTAGTACTGATGTATGCACTCCACTTATCCAGAGCTGTGCATGTAGTTTACAGTAACAACTCTTACAGACATTTACAGGGTGCTGTAACGAGGGACATTTATAGATGAATGTTTCCTCATTAGTTGAATACATAGCGTGGGTCGTTCGTACTAGCAAATACCATGCACAGAGGCGGTCAAAGCCCGTCAGAGGCTCGGGGCGTCGAAAGTAAATGGTACCCCCGATCTGCTTAGAAATTGATTTATTTGTATTCTTTTAAAATAAGTATTTAGATGTAATGGCTAACAAAAAATCGAGTATACACAATGTGTGTACGCCACGCTCTAGTAATTATAATATACGTACTTAAAGACATAGGTGAGAAACTTAGAATACCAGTCAGCATTTGGCATACAAACCATCAGGTAAAGTGCAAAGAAATAAGAAAAAACAGAATCAGAAAATTGTCTTTTATTTCATATGCCCGGAAACAAAACTTGTACAATTATAATATCAATTAGTCTCGTGAACCTTAGTAAGAAATAGTATTTGTTATTGATATCATTGCACTATATGTTTTGGTGCCTTTATTTTACTCACATTCTCAATAATGTTGAAATCTCTTTCACTTGAAATTTTTCTTTCCGCTGATAAAAGGAATATATTGGCTGGTTGTTCTTAATTCATCGTAGAGCGAAGAAATTATTTTATTAGTTTCAATTCATAAAAACTTTTCTCACATGATGTGACTGAGACATAAATGGTTAAGAGGGACTGGATTAAAAGTGATGTGCAGGGTAATGCACACTGAAGTCCCATTCCATTATAAATTGAAGGATTTCTTGTGCTGTCCATCTAGCAGCAACATCCAAGGGCTACCCTGGACGCTAGTGTCTAATAATAATGAACCACGGTTCTCTTTGGCACTGTTTCAGGCTTTCTGCACCTGCTATGACTCACCTGCAGTTGAATGGGGAGGTGGAATGTGTGGTGCACACATGTAAGAATCAGTTAAAGAAGTGCTTGGCGGATTCGTCAGAAGACTCAGCATTGCCTCCGCTTCTCAGCGCCTTCAGGACAATGATCACAGCCTGTCAGTAATCCTCCACAGCCATCAGCCTTGGAAGCTGCTTCATCTGCCCTGCCCTGCAGCGTAAGCTGAGGCATGTTTGCATCCTTCGCGTTACACTCCAGTTGACCCTGTCTGCACACGCACTTCCGGTTGGCTGCCAGCGTTCGCGCTGGTGTCGGTGCCTGCGACACGTGATCAGCAGATGTCCACGGTGGACGCCAGTGGGCTGCCCCTCTTCCACCATCAGAAACAGATGTGCTGTCATTGGGGCCCTGAATCACCTTGTCCACAACCAAAGCAGCCGCCAGTGGAGAACCCTCCTGCAAGTGCCACCCACCTCAGGGGCCCGCCGCCACAGGACATCTCCAGTTGATCTGCTGTTGAGTGACAGCGACGTCTAAATGCAGATTCCGGCCACCCTGAACCCCCTACTGGTGTCCGACGGCGGCTTCATGGGCACTACCCTTGTGCAGCAGCACTGCTTGACCCCTTCCCCATCGTCGTGGCCCCCCTCCAAATCTCAAGGCCCTCGAGATTTGGTGGCCCTCCAGGACGAGAGTCGTCTGGCGAAATATGCACCTCTGCACGCCACCCCCACTTACTCCGCCACTGAGCTTGCAGTAGAAGGAATGTGTTCACAGCAGACAAGATGAACTAATGCTAATACTTCTTCAGGTGTGTATTTTAGAACCCATGATTACTAGACATTTTTGTATTGTTTTGAGCTATGTTACCAATTCTAAAAAAGAAAAAGAAAATAAGATAAAATAAATAAATTTTAACGTTATTATGTCAGTACCTAAAATATATAATACAGAGTAATAAAATTTCACGATATATATACAGCTTTGAAATACAGAAGTATGCTTAAAATACAGCCTAATGCTACTCTGTATCGGTAACAACGGTCACTGACAAAGAACAGTATGGCAAAGGTTCGGTGACCCTGAAAATCCACATTCAAGTACTCCACAAAGAAATGCACCCTTATTTACACTTGAGATATTGCTTTCCCAGGGACCCTACATAGATATACATCTCTGTCGCCTTTGAACCCAGCTTACAAACGACTTACGAACTACTGAAATATGAAAGTAAGTCCATTACACTAAAACTAAGGCATGTATTTCACATATATTGAAAAGGTTACAAAATCTCCTGATGGCTGGATAAAAACTTCAGTGATACCTGTTTTACTGAGAAAAGGTCATAGAAATACATCAATGAACAACAGAGGAATTTGTTTATTAAAATTCACATATAAATTACACATATCAAAAATGTTTTGCATCACCCTGGTTCGCAGAACTCATGAAGGTAGACGTCGACTGTGTATATTGTATCACAGACACAATCCCTTTGACTGTTCAGAGATATCACAAAACCTGCCCAAAAATGTAAACAACCATGCCTGAGCAGCGTCTATTAGACGCAGGGGATCCGACAGCCGATCACTTCCAGTCATTTAACCAGGAAGGAGGTACACGGCTCTGGTTGTCTGTAGTTCAACCATGCCTAGACGGTCATTACCGCGGTTCGATCGTGTCCGCATTGTTATTTTGTGCAAGGAAGGGCTCTCAACGAGAGAAGTGTCCAGGAGTCACGGAGCGAACCACAGCAATGTTGTTCGGACATGGAGGAAGTACAGAGACAGGAACTGTTGCTGACATGCCTCGCTCACGCCGCCCAAGCGCTACTACTGCAGTGGATGACCGCTACCCACGGATTATGGCTTGGAGGAACCCTGACAGAAATGCTTTTCGTGCAGCCACAGGACGTCGTGTTACGACCCAAACTGTGCGAAATAGGCTGCATGATGCGCAACTTCACTCCCGACGTCCTTGGCGAGGTCCACCTTTACAACCACGACACCATGCAGCACGGTACAGATGAGCACAACAACATACTGCATGGACCGCTCAGGATTGGAGCTGGCTCTGAGCACTATGGGACTTAACATCTGTGGTCATCAGTCCCCTAGAACTTAGAACTCCTTAAAACTAACTAACCTAAGGACATCACACACATCCATGCCCGAGGCAGGATTCAAACCTGCGAACGTAGCAGTCCCGCGGTTCCGGACTGAGCGCCTAGAACCGCTAGACCACCGCGGCCGGCTCAGGATTGGCATCATGTTTGTAAGGGTTCTTATTCGGGTAGAGGCCGATATTAAACATGAATAAAATATATTAATGTGACAGTGACGGCTAACTACCACTACTGCTGAATCAAAAGCGATATTGTAAATAACTTGTATTTATTGTAAATTATCTCACGATAGAAATTAGATCATATTGAACAAATCATGAATGAAAACAAATTAAACAAATTGTACACTGTTCTTAGATATACTACACTGGTAAGATTGGCTCTCAGCTCTTAATGTTAAGTTGATGCGAAGTTAGATTTAATTATGCCCCTGGATAAGCAAATGGTAAATGCGATCTGACTGCGTTCCTATAATCTCAATGTTGATGCGAAGTTAGATTTAATTATGCCTCTGGATAAGCAAATGGTAAATGCGATATGACTGCGTTCCTATAATCTCTTTTGTGTCTGAAATAATACATACTTCAGACACCACCACCTAGAAACAAACCAAACACCATGCAAAAAGACAAATAACCAAAAACGAATCGTAAGGAAAACTGCACGGATGCTTAGTGGATGGCAAGAACACGATCCAACAACTACACTCCTGGAAATGGAAAAAAGAACACATTGACACCGGTGTGTCAGACCCACCATACTTGCTCCGGACACTGCGAGAGGGCTGTACAAGCAAGCGGCACAGCGGACACACCAGGAACCGCGGTGTTGGCCGTCGAATGGCGCTAGCTGCGCAGCATTTGTGCACCTCCGCCGTCAGTGTCAGCCAGTTTGCCGTGGCATACGGAGCTCCATCGCAGTCTTTAACACTGGCAGCATGCCGCGACAGCGTGGACGTGAACCGTATGTGCAGTTGACGGACTTTGAGCGAGGGCGTATAGTGGGCATGCGGGAGGCCGGGTGGACGTACCGCCGAAGTGCTCAACACGTGGGGCGTGAGGTCTCCACAGTACATCGATGTTGTCGCCAGTGGTCGGCGGAAGGTGCACGTGCCCGTCGACCTGGGACCGGACCGCAGCGACGCACGGATGCACGCCAAGACCGTAGGATCCTACGCAGTGCCGTAGGGGACCGCACCGCCACTTCCCAGCAAATTAGGGACACTGTTGCTCCTGGGGTATCGGCGAGGACCATTCGCAACCGTCTCCATGAAGCTGGGCTACGGTCCCGCACACCGTTAGGCCGTCTTCCGCTCACGCCCCAACATCGTGCAGCCCGCCTCCAGTGGTGTCGCGACAGGCGTAAATGGAGTGACGAATGGAGACGTGTCGTCTTCAGCGATGAGAGTCGCTTCTGCCTTGGTGCCAATGATGGTCGTATGCGTGTTTGGCGCCGTGCAGGTGAGCGCCACAATCAGGACTGCATACGACCGAGGCACACAGGGCCAACACCCGGCATCATGATGTGGGGAGCGATCTCCTACACCGGCCGTACACCACTGGTGATCGTCGAGGGGACACTGAATAGTGCACGGTACAGCCAAACCGTCATCGAACCCATCGTTCTACCATTCCTAGACCGGCAAGGGAACTTGCTGTTCCAACAGGACAATGCACGTCCGCATGTATCCCGTGCCACCCAACGTGCTCTAGAAGGTGTAAGTCAACTACCCTGGCCAGCAAGATCTCCGGATCTGTCCCCCATTGAGCATGTTTGGGACTGGATGAAGCGTCGTCTCACGCGGTCTGCACGTCCAGCACGAACGCTGGTCCAACTGAGGCGCCAGGTGGAAATGGCATGGCAAGCCGTTCCACAGGACTACATCCAGCATCTCTACGATCGTCTCCATGGGATAATAGCAGCCTGCATTGCTGCGAAAGGTGGATATACACTGTACTAGTGCCGACATTGTGCATGCTCTGTTGCCTGTGTCTCTGTGCCTGTGGTTCTGTCAGTGTGATCATGTGATGTATCTGACCCCAGGAATGTGTCAATAAAGTTTCCCCTTCCTGGGACAATGAATTCACGGTGTTGTTATTTCAATTTCCAGGAGTGTATTTCTGAACTTTACTGCCGCTGCTGCAAGTTTTACAATACCGTCTACCAGAGTGCTGACTCTGTCGATACTGCTGGGGCGACGACTGCAGCTGCGAAGTCGCTGAATTAAGATCAGTCTCTCAAATATCTTGAGCAGAATAAACTACTCAGAAACTGCTAATACCACAAGCCCTATATTTCCTCTAAATGGTATACAACACTTTCAAGACTGGCTCAACAACCTTTAAGGTGCAGCCCAGTGCGTCTTGTACTAACGTGCAATCCCAGTGTGATAGCTCTGTGCACTGGTTGACTACGTTCAATGGTGACTGCCAGCCTATAAGGCGGAATCAAATGCAATTATACTAGTAGTCAATGCAATGCCTATCGTGGACGCTGATGTCCTACTGTAGCTGCAGACTCTAGATCATACACAGCACAGTCTTCAGAATCTAAGTCCCTATCTCAGAGCTACCGAACTTTGCGACTGTCCGCTTTCACAGCACAAGACGCTCTCCCCTCCTGTCGCTCTCTGCACGATGCTCTTGCGGCAATCTTGCCGCCAAACTCTAATCAGCCAACCCCGACGCTGCAAAGGCCTCCACCTATCCAAAAATTTCTCTGTTCAAACAGCGGGCGTTGACCCTCGACGTTTCCCGCACTTTTTTATGAACTGCCCAATCAGAGCTCAGCCCATTTGCTGCTAAAACAGCGCGCGACCTGGCGGCGCCAGCGCGTACGTTGGACGCTCTCTGTCTGCCCGACATTTCCCCTCTCTCTCTCACCTGGCACCCGGCGACGTTCCTTTTGATGCTTGCAGGTCAGCGGCCGCATCCCCTGGGACCAAGGCCCCTGCACAGTGCTCTTCCGGCGCTCGCCGGTCTTCGCCTCCCCGGCTGTGCCCGACCACTCCTCGCCTCCACTGGCAAATTTACATTGCTTACACCTACAGCATGCAACTAAATATTATTATTACCAAAGCCCGTATTATTTCAGACATGTGTCTAATCATCACGTATCTGTCTTTCTAAACCACCTAATAAGGCTAATTAACGATTGTATGGGTTTATTTACGTCAAACATGCAGAATAATCTGACAAATGAACGACACAAAAGAAAGCCACCTTTCATGTTCTCTTCACCGATGAGTGCCGCATATGCTCTCAACCAGACAATCGTCGGATATGTGTTTGGAGGCAAACCTGTCAGGCTGAACGCCTTAGACACACTGTCCAGCGAGTGCAGCAAGGTGGAGGTTCCTGGTGTTTTGGGGTGGCTTTATGTTGTGTCTAGACCATACAGCCTAGACACAATGCTGTAGCCGATAGGGCACGCAATGCTAACGCAGACGGCGTGAAGTCTGGAACATGAGACTTATAACTGAATAAGAAGAAAAGTACGTAGATGCTTGTTACTTAACTTTTAATTAGTCCTTGGAATACATCTCTCTTGAATATTAGTAAGCTATAGGCACTGATACAAATGGCGCCTTGCTAGGTGGTCGCCATTTAACTTAGCAGAGGGCTATTCTACTGTCTATCTCTCGGCAAATGAGAGCAAGGCTTAGCACGTCCAATCGCTAGCTATGTTGTCCGTACAACTGGGGCTGAGGTCTCCTCAGTCTCTCGAGACCTGCCTTGTGGTGGCGCTAGGTTTGCGATCCCACAGTGGCGACACGCGGGTCCGACATGTACTACAGGACCGCGGCCGATTTAAGTTACCACCTAGTAAGTGTGGTGTGTAGCGGTGACACCACACTTTATGTGGGGCCGACTTACGCTGCTGGTGGTCATGGGAGGTGCCCTAACGGCTCTACGATACGTGAATGCCATACTCCGACCGATAGTGCTACAATATCGGCAGCATATTGGCGAAGCATTCGTCTTCATGGACGACAATTCGCACATGCATCGTGCACGTCTTGTGAATGACTTCCTTCAGTCTAACGACGTCGCTCGACTAGAGTGGCCAGCATGTTCTCCAGACATGAACGCTATCGAACATGCCTGGGATAGATTGAAAAGGGCTATTTATGGACGACGTGACCCACCAATCACTCTGCGGGATCTACGCCTAATAGTCGTTGAGGAGTGTGACAATCTGGATCAACAGTGCCTTGATGAACTTGTGGGTATTATGCCACGACCAATACGGGCATGCATCAATGCAAGAGGTTTTGCTACTGGGTATTAGAGGTAATGGTGTGTACAGCAATCTGGGCCACCACCTTTGAATTTCTCGCTGTGTGGTGGTACAACATGCACTGTGTTTTTTTCGTGAGCAATAAAAAGGGGGACATGATGTTTATGTTGATCTCTATTCCAGTTTCCTGTACAGGTTCGGAAACTCTCGGAACCGAGGTGATGTAAAACTTTTTTTGATGTGTGTGTATGGAAAATTAATTAATGAAACATAGTTCTGTATCGGATACTTTGTTGCTTGAAGAACAGGTTATGTTAACAAAGGATCGGTCTTACATAGGCGACGTGTTTTCCCCTAAAATCCCGATGAAAGATGAGAATTTAACCGTGACGCACGTCTTGCATTCATAGACTACAAAGGCGTTTAACAGAGTCAAATGTTCTTTTTTAGGGGATATTACGATCAAACGATCATATACTGTCCATCTCGTGGATTTTGTTCTACATTTCATGAACTCACTTAAGTTGACAGTGATCATCTTTCGGAAAGTTTCGCTGAAACAGTTCGCCAGTACAGCGCATATTGTCACTAGTATTGTGGAGAAACACGGTTCGAACTTCCCTCTGTCCTGCGCGACAGAAGGGCTCCTTCACTAGAATATATATTTTCTTTCGTTATCCAAGTCGAGACTCTGCCACCTTATAACTATATCAATACAGAAAGGGCATAAACTCCAAATTTATCTCTTTGCTGATGCAGATCCGCTAAAAGGGAAGTTTTAAGTGCAACAGATAAGCTACTGACCACATCAAATTGGGCCGTTGTAGTCTTAGGTGTCGCAACAACCGAACTTCGGTACTCCTCTTCAAAATCTCCATCATAGTGTGTGGAATGGGGGATTGTGACGGTTTGTGTTCATGAAGTTGGAGAAGTACTCTGATACTGTCTGCATTCGCCTGTTATGGCTAAGCAGACCAATCTCTGCATTTTTCCAAGCTCCTTAGCAGCCACCTTCTGTTCTATTTTATCCCATCTTACGTTAGCCCCATAAACTACATAGATCTTATTACAGCGGTGTATATCCAGTACATACTACTAGAATTTAGCCTCCAGTTTTTACTACAGGGCCTTGCCGCAGTGGTAACACCGGTTTCCATCAGATCTTCGAAGTTAAGCGCTGTCGCGCTTGGCTAAAATTTGGGTGGTTCACCGTCCACGTATGCACGGTGCTGTTGGAAAGCAGGGTACATTCAGACCTTGTGAAGTCAATTGAGGAGCTACTCGATTGAGAAGAAGCGAGACCGTTCCCGAAAGCTAACAACGGGCGGGAGAGCATCGTCCAGACACATGCCCCTCCGTGTCCGCATCCAGTGACGCCTAAGAACTGAGGATGACACGGCGGCTGGTCGATACCGTTGGGCGTTCAAGGCCTGTTCCGGACGGTGTTTGCTTTTATTTTTACTACAGGCTCATCTAGTGCCCATAAGAGTACTTTTTGCCTTGGAACACATATTCTGTATATGACGGATCCATGACAGTTTCGCATCCAGAGTTACCCCTACATACTTCAGTACCCCATTTACTGGAAGTGTTCCATCGAGGAGCTTGCGGTTCCAGTACATGTGCTGGATTTGCTTCCTCGTAAATGGAACAACAACGGTTTTCTTGGGACTGATCCTTAGATCCTGTTTTCTACACCAGTTTTCCACGATGTCTGGCACACATTGTCCAGTTGTTCTAATAGTACTACAAATTTGTCAAGTACTGATTGCTATCACTAATTGGTCTGCGTATCCTAGCAAAAGTAATCTCTGGTATTTAATACTTCGATGAGTTCATTCATCACTAGGTTCCACAGTAGTGGAATGGTGGTGGTGATCGCCATTTGGTCATCCATCATAGTGGCTTCTATCCTTCTTTTACTTAGCATGGTCTTAATACACCCGTATATGGTGGTCTCAGTGCCATAATCCATCCGCAACTCTAGCCACGGATGCGGGGGTCGTATTGCTAAAAGCCCCCTCCATATCTAGCAACATGTACAGAGCTATTTTATGGCAGTGTACAGCTTTTCACCTTCCCGATCAAACCATACTTACACAAACAACTATTTCGATTTTTAAAAAAAGTCGCTAACTATGAAGTACAACTTTACTGTCATATTTCGAAAAAAAAACTTTTTGATAATACGTGCCAACTGCTTTGAGAGATAAAGCACACTTTTCTTCTTCTTCTTTTTTCGTTTCATCTGTCTTTGGGGTTCGACAAATGAATCAGTTTTTAATATAATCAGCCTTTATATTAGCCCAGTATTGTTTTATTCTTTCTGATCTTGCTTCCCTTTCTTCTTCAGAGATTTGGGTCGTTCGTCTGGTTTTCATTTGGACGTGGAACTTCTCTTTCCTGTCAGGCTACTTTTAGTAACTTTTTCTGTGAGCATAGGTTCTGTGATTTGGAGCTCTCCTAAGTTCTTCTCCGTCTTTTTAAACCAATTTGATTGTTTCTTTCTTGCAGAACTAATAAAAAAAATTTTAGTGAGTCAGTTTGGGTTCATTCTAAGAATGTGCTTCTAAAAATCAATTTTTATTTTGACGACTGGTAGTAGCAAAAGTTATTTTATAATTTTATAATTTGTTAATCATAATATGTAACCAACTCCACAGCAAGGCAATTTTACACCCCATTTATAAGGGATAAAACAAAATATGAATTAGCTATCACATTTTCAGTGTCCAGCCCCAGGGCTTTAATTTTAATATATGAACAACATTGAATAATTTAAGGTATGGTTTAAAAAAGGTTTATTATCTTCAGACCATGACCGGTTTCGGATTTTTCTTTACAAATCCATCTTCAGATGGCAGATTACAAGCATTCTTAGTTGGACCTAGTTTTGTTTGTGTTATTCGTTTGCTGCACTAGGAGAGAAAAGAAATATTTTTGTTGTCATATCGGTCATGGTATTTTTACGAAAGATTTACTTCTTTTACAAGATCTAATTGCTCATGAGATGGTTTTTATAAACATTAGTAAACTTGCAGGTTAGTGTACTTACGAGCTGTGTAGTTCTGCCTGACGAAATATTCGTGCGTTTATGTTTTTATATAATTTTTTTTATATTTTTATATAAATTATAAACCTTAAGTATAACAGCTACGTTTCTCAACATGTCGTCTTTCGACAAAATAGCATTGAATAATTTGTTTCAAACAGTGCGTGTGTGTAATTACAGCAAGTATATTCACAATGTTAACAGCCACGAGTTAATTACATGGACATCAGCACATTTTTAATAATTAATGACAAGTAATTACTGCAACTACGTAGTCTGTGCACCGCATTAGTTGATAAGTTAATATCACTTTTCACGAGTTATACGTAATATTTGCTCCAAAACATCGTTTCAGTTTTGATAAATTTTGCTACATTTCTGGAACTAGAGAGGGAACATCAGTGAAAAGTCTCGAAGCTTCTAACTCTCAGCAGATAGGTCACTGTTTCTGTTCCCGCGTTCGCAAGATAGTGGAAGAACTCTAAGGCCTCCAGTAACGACACAGGCGGAACAAGTTGTTACCCCTTAATGCAAGGCTGGCTAAATGAACTGGTATAGGAGATGGGACATGGAATATTAAAAGTTTATATATGCCAGGAGCTACTAGGAGAGTAACATCAGGCCGGCCGGTGTGGCCGAGCGGTTCTAGGCGCTTCAGTCTGGAACCGTGCGACCGCTACGGTCGCAGGTTCGAATCCTGCCTCGCGCATGGATGTGTGTGATGTCCTTAAGTTAGTTAGGTTTAAGTAATTCTAAGTTCTAGTGGACTGATGACCTCAGATGTTAAGTCCCATAGTGCTCAGAGCCATTTGAACCATTTGAGTAACACCAGAAACAGAGAGGTACAAACTTGATGTGACTGCGTTACGAGAAGTGAAGTGGAATGGTGAAAGCGTACTTATAAAGAGAGTAAGTCGATACTCTTCTGTGGAACATATGAGGAAAGTGACAAACTCGAGTATGGAACACCCTTTGTAGTAGCTGACCGGCTGGTAACACAAATGAAGAGTTAGTAAATGATTGTTATACTTCTCTATTAACCACAGATATTGGGACTTAACATTTGTAAATGCACGTTCCACAACAGAACTGAGTGAAAAACAGGAAAAACACAAATTTTATGGGGAACTGGAAAACGCAGTAGACGGAGTGAGGAACAGAAATATAAAAATTATACATGGAAATTTTAATGGTTAAGTGCAGCAGGAGAGTATGTACAGAATTTACATTGGAAAATGGAGATTATATGAGGAACAGAATGATAATGGAATAAGGCTGATCAACTTCACGATTGTTCCAATTGAACAATCTTCCCCCATAGGAATCTTCATAAACGGAAACCACCAGATGACAAGACTATAAACCAAACTGACCCCTTGGTGGCAGACATAGTGCATAAGAAGAGCTAGAAGGTGTAAGGTCATACAGAGGAGTAGATGGTGACACATATCACTTTCTACTGGCTGGGAAGGTCGAATTACAAATGCAGTACAGGAGGGAAAAATGAGCGGTAGTAACACAACATTTCATGTAGGTAAACTATGTGCGATTGAGATAGTTTTAAAATACCATATGGCTATGAGTAATTAATTTGCGATACTTATACCAAAGGAACAGAATGGTGAATAAGTGGATGTTGATATAATGTGGATCAGAATAAAGGAAGGGGTGACAGATGCAGCAAAGTAGGTGGTAGGTGAAAATAAAAAGGTGGAAAAAAATTGGTTTCATCAAACATGCAAGGATGCAGTAAAAGCAAGAAGAAAAACAGGAGAAAGATGGAGAAACAATAGAATCAATAAATACAGACATAAGGAATACATGAAAGTAAAACTAGAGGCAAGAAGTTTCTTATGGCAGAAAAGAGAAAATATATGACCTCCGTGCTAAAAGACATTGAGAAGACAAGTCAAAGAAACATTTAGTGTTTCAAAATATCGAACAATGAGAAATGCAAGATGAGGCGAGTCTCTAATCATTAATAATAAAGATACGAAGATGATAGATGACGAAGGAGTGACCCCAGAAATATGGACAGAATATCTTGCTAGTCCACTGCATGCCGAAGACCGAGAAGAAATCTTTCAGCAAACAGAACATGAAAAGAACTAAAAAACAGCTGGTGTTTCTGAAGAGGGTAAAAGAAAGGCAATGAAAAGTCTGAAGAAGACAAGGTGCCAAAAGAAGATGAAATAACATCAGTGATGATAAAGGAGGGAGCGAATACGTCATTAAAGTGTAGATCAGACTAATCAAAATGGCGTGGAAAATAGCTGTCATTGTATTAATCCATCAGAAGAAAAGCAAAAATGAGTGTAATAACTACGAGGTATTTCATTGCTGAAAACGAGCTACAAGATCTTATCCTTGATAACAATGGAAAAACTTAAGACATACACAAAGTAAATAGTAGCGTATTACGAAGCAGGTTTCAGGTCAGTAAAATTTACCATATATTTACTATGAGACGGGTACTGGAAAAGTATTCGGAATCTATCAGACCGGTATTCGACTGTTTACTTTTCAGAGGCATATGAAGACATCCATAGAGTGAGCCTATACGACATCCTCAGAGAGTTTGAAGTATCTGAGAAATTAGTCAATCTGATAAAAGCATGTACAGCAGAGACGAAATCCAAAGTAATATACCAAGCAGGAATGTCAAACGAAGTAGAAGTAGGAACCGGGTACCGAAAAGCTGATGAATTGTCTCCCATATTGTTTCACTTTTCCCTTGCAAAAGTTATACATGAGATGAAAAGGGTAGGAAATGGCATCAATCTGAATGGAAATCTTCAGATGCTAGTATATGCTAATGATATGACAGTTATATCAGAGTCAAGAGAAGAAATTATAAAAGCAGTGAAGGACCTGAGCAGTAATGCAGAGAAGGTGGACTTCAGAATAAACCCAGATAGGAAAGAAGTGATGGAACTAAGTAGAAAGATGAACCCTAAAGTGCCTGTAAATTCACGGCTGGGATAGGCGAAGTTGAAGATAGCTGAGTACTTTAAATACTTGGGATCCTACTTCAATCGGAGGAATAATGTGAAGTTAGAGGTAAACCAATGAATCCAGATGATACAGCAGTCTAAAAGTAATCATGAAATCAAAGGGAATCTCAAAAAAGTTAAAATGAAGGTATATAATTTAGAATTACCCCAATGCTGCTATATGCCACAGAAACGCTGAGTACAACCAACAGCGATAGACAAAAAATAATGGTGTTTTAGAGGAGGATCATGAGAAAGATTTCTAGGCAAGTAAAGGAAGAATCTGGGTGGAGGAGACCGAAAAATGAAGAAATATACGCTCAACGAGTCTGATATCGTATATAATGCAAAGGCTAAGCGACTACAACGGGCTGGACATTTTGCGAGGATGACAAATGATACTTTTCCAAAAGTAGCATTGGGAGGAAGGTGAGAGGACAAGTGTCTGTGGGGAAGACTACGAACAGGATGGGTGGATGAACTACAGGAAGACCTGCAACAATTAGGGTCCACAGGAAAGCGGATGGAAGCTGCACAGGTTGTAAGGTGGGAGCATGATCTACAAGGCAGTTGATCGTCAGTTAAGTAAGTACTTTTCCACACATTATGACTGTCAGTACTATTGATCTGCGCAGATATCAAACTTCTTTCACTAATATCATTGATTGAAGAAGAAAAAGGATTTTAGAATTTTTAAAAATTTTTGTTATTCCAGTTTTTTGTCAAGAGCAGCGTTACACATGCACGTCCAGCGAGTAATCTGCACATAGGAATGAGCGGCAACTCCACAATTGAAACGTTGACCAAAGAGTTGTCTTCCAAACGAGAGGACTCTCCGATGTCCAAAAACAACACATTTCATGGCAAGTAAACACACAGCATTCTCCCTACAGCACAATCAAGCGACACATGAACCTGGTATGACGACGGTGTAGTTAGGAAATGGTTTTACTAACAAAGGAAACTGCGATCCTTCCTAAAAGAATCATAATGATATTTTTGGGGGGGGGGGGAACAAACAAGACGCCACAATGTGTGGTGTGAAGTGCGTCATTGTGGAGCCATACGCAACCCGTGAAGCGAAGTCTCTGAAAATTTGGCATTTGACAGTAATATTGAAAGGTAAAACATGCTAAATACGTTGCACTCGAGGGATTTAAGTTATTTTTATACTGAGCGCGCTTAGAAAGTATTCTGCCCGCCTTATTAAATTATTTACTTTAGCAATCCTATTCAAGTTACAAACATGTTCTAATGCTGACGCATATTGTAGTCTACCTGGTGACAGAAAGCTGGCTGTTAAGTTTTATTGCGTTTTTGACGAAGGATAAACGTATAAGAGAACCTTTACTACACGATTATTAAGTCATAACTGTAGTCAGACATGTAATACACAAATATCTGCGAGTTATTGTTTGTGCGAATATAAAATGTAATGGAAGTCCTATTTCACCGTGAAGAGTTGTCGTTGAAATCATTCTTCTGTTAGTAACGGTTTCCATCTCCTGATCGTCTACAGGTATCGTAAAATTATTTACCACAGCTTACACCCCAGCTTTAATTACTTTGACGTTCGTGAAAGTAAAAAGTAACCTTGCGTTAACAATATTAATGAACTGTCAATTCAGGTCACTCATTTTCCATTTTCTCCTACAGGCACTGTACACACTTTTTACACATAGTTCATTTTTTGATACAATCACATGTAATTCCTTCAAGAAATTACCGTTTTCTACCATCAGCAGACGTCTTAAGATCTTGAGAAGGAAGAAGTGGGTCTCCATCAGACAATGAGAATACGCTATTATTAAATAGTTCAAATGGCTCTGATCATTATGCGACTTAACTTCTGAGGTCATCAGTCGCCTAGAACTTAGAACTAATTAAACCTAACTAACCTAAGGACATCACACACATCCATGCCCGAGGAAGGATTCGAGCCTGCGACCGGAGCGGTCGCTTTGCTCCAGACTGTAGCGCGTAGAACCGCGCGGCCCACTCCGGCCGGCCCCTGCCATCGACTGACTTTGACAATGTGAGTTTCTCAGTGTTTTGAAATTAATTATTAGATGATTTTCTTATGATCTATGCTGATGATGGCCGAAACCGATAATTTGTTGTTAAAATTATACATGATTGTACTGGAAAGTAAGTTATTTTTAAAAAGTATTTTAACGATTATTGTCAGTATGTATAGCGCCGTCACTCGAAAAGTTGGAACCTGAGCGACTGCATGTGATTTATTACGTGTTAACGAAGAATGGATTTTATTTTATTTGAGGCCGCAGTAAAAACGATGCCACGTAGGCTGCTGTAAACTATTTTATGGTCCCTGAAGATCATCATAGATTTGAAACTCGTTGTAAATAACGAGTTATTTGAACACCAGTTGATGGCGGTGCCACCTAAACGAAATATATTGAAACCGAATAATCATATGGGTTCAGTACTGAGCAATGTTAGTGGTAAGCTTCATTTCGTCGAAAGCTTAAAAAAGGGCTGTACTAATTACAGTGTAGTCCATCCGTGAATCCAACTGTGGTGGAAAAGAGTACTATTTGAAAACACTCATGACGGTGATTTTGTGCATATAGATGTGAACGAATAATGAAATACGTAACGGTGATTTTAAGAATATAGATACAGGCATGCAATGAAACACTATAGTGATTTAATGAATATAGCTGCGAATGTACAGGAAGTAGACAAAAAAAGGAAACACCAAAAATACGAGATACTGCCATGCCTGGTACGATGTACGAAAATAGTCGGTATTCCAGTCGTGTCGGAATGGACGAATGGACGGTTTTCAAGTGAATCTTATACCATTCTTCCCGCAAAACAGTGGTAACTTCAGGTAACGATGATAGAGGTGGACAGCGATAGTAGAATAGCAGGGTACATTCTAGATTCAAAGGGACGCAGTTTAAAGGTACATAATTTGAAGGAATGGGATTGAAAGGGACATGATTAAAAGATACGTGATTTAAAGATAAAATACAGTATTAAATTCTCAACGCCGATTGAAGGTAGAGTGGGTGTAACACCAAGGTCATTGATAAAGACTTCCGGTGTTAGGTTACACACTTGTGGTATTTATATTCATGGTCACTCACGACTCCCCTCTCCGCTCCGAATTATCAGCGGTTGATCAAGGCCACACTGGGGAAGAACCCCTGTCCCAGAACCTCTGGCACGTGGACTAAGTCATGAAATATCTCGATACTGGTCATGAGTCACATAAAACGCATGGGAAACCCCTGGACCAATTGTAGTACATTAACCCCTCCGCTATCCCCCTGGATCAATAAGATTTGAGCTACCCACGCCCCTTAACATTCTATGTAGCTAGTTCATTTGTGTAGGCCTCTTCATTCGAGATCTGTGCATCATGGGGAGAGGTTAATATTTGTTATAAACAAATTATTGTTAACCAAAGTTCTATAGTGTCAGTGTTTGGAAATAATAACAGATATATAACAATTGCAATTCCAAAGGAAACAGGTGCTGACAGGTGTGAATATTACCGAAATATCAGTTTAATAAGTCACGGTTGCGAAATACTAACACGAATTCTTTGCAGAAGAATGGAAAAACTGATAGAAGACCTCCTCAGGGAAGATCAGTTTGGATTCCGAAGAAATATACGAACGACTTATCTTAGAAACTAGATTAAGGAATCCACACCTACGTTTACAGCATTTGTAGACTTAGAGAAAGCTTTTGACAATGTTCACAGGAATACTTTCTTTCAAATTCTTAAGGTGGCAGGGGTCAAATACAGGGAGCCAAAGGCTATTTACAATTTGTACAGAACCCAGAAGGCAGTTACAGGAGCCGAGAGGCATGAAAGGGAAGTAATGGTTGACACGGGAGTTACACATGTTTGTAACGTATCCTCGATGTTATTCAGTCTGTATATTGAACAAGCAGTAAAGGAAACAATAGGAAAATTTGGAGTAGGAATCAAAATCGAGAGAGAACAAATAAAGACCTAGAGGTTTGCCGACGACATAGTAATTCTGTCAGAGACAACAAAGGAAAGATGAACATCAACAAAAGCAAAACGAGGATAATGGAATTGTAGTTGAATTAAATCAGATGATGCTGAGGAAATTAGATTAGGAAATGAGACACTTAAAGTAGTCGAGGAGTTTTGCCATTTGGGCAGTAAAATAACTGACGATAGTCGATGTAGAGAGGATATAAAATGTAGACTGGCGATGGCAAGAAAAGCGTTTCTGAAGAACAGAAATATGTTAACATCAAGTAGTCAGGAAGTCTTTTCTGAAAGTATTTATATGGAGTGTCGCCATGTGTGAATGTGAAACATGGATGATAAACAGGTGGAATCGGTTGGTAGAACACGTTCTGAAGCATCAAGGGGCCACCAATTTAGTACTGGAGGGAAGCGTGGAGGGTAAAAGAAAAGAAAAAAAAAATTGCCGGCCGTTGTGACCGAGCTGTTCTAGCCGCTTCACTCTGGAACCACGCGACCGCTACGGTCGCAGGTTCGAGTCCTGCCTCGGGCATGGATGTGTGTGATGTTCTTAGATTAGCTAGGTTTAATTAGTTCTAAGTTCTAGGGAAGTGATGACCTCTGATGTTAATTCCCATAGTGCTCAGAGCCATTTGAACCATTTCGCAAAAATCGTAGAGGAAGACCAGGAGATGAATACACTAATCAGATTCAGAAGGATGTAGGTTGCAGTAATTACTCGGAGATGAAGAGGCTTGCACAGGATAGAGTAGCATGGAGAGCTGCCTCAAACCACCCTTTGGACTGAAAGCCACAACAGCAACATAACAAAGTAACTTATGTTTATTAACAACGTTTTTGTAATACAAATTTTACACTTTTTTGTTGTTGTTAATTAACATACTTTTTATGGATTTTATATGCAAAGCTACTTGTTTCTAATGAATATATACAGTGGATTTTTATTTGTTTATTTTCGCAGCTTTTCTTTGTATTTTATACCGTAATCTGTGAAGCTACTTTGGTTGGTTTATTTACAAAGCTAATTTTTTTCTTTTATGCAATAGTTTAGACACATATACATAGGCCTACTTGCGAAGCTTTACGTTCTGAAGGCTTATAAGCATTACATTGAGAAACTTAAATACTACGTTTCCCATTTTAAACTTGTTATTTTCATTATGTATACAACATTTATAGTTTCTTCTGATCGTTTTATGTATAGTATTTTCATTTTAGTCACTGATCAGCCTCTATACAACTTAGTCAGTTTCATTCTATATACATGGGAAACGAGGAGTAGTAACGGTAGGTGAACAAAAAAAGCATAAATACACATAGCTGTATACAGTATTTCCAGGCAGTAAATACGCACGCATAGTGTGCAATCAGTTGGATATTCCAGTTCTACCACCAGGACAAGTCCCTCACCAAAATCAGCAGCCTCATCATGGATCATTTCCTTCAGTCTGGCCATTTCCTCTTCAGACAGCCATCAGAACCCTCCAATCGGTATAGACTGCTGCATGGCATTAAGAATATAACTTAAATCCTCAGATGGTTTGTATTCCTCCTCTCTCATTCACGAGTTATTTGCTTTGGTGCACCTGCGCATGCACTGGTAAAGTATGCTGTGGATCTTGCATTGAAATGAAATGAAATGTCGTGTGACTAGGCCCCCCCTCCGTCGGGTAGACCGTTCGCCTGGTGCAGGTCTTTCGAGTTGACGCCACTTCGGCGAACTGCGCGTCGATGAAGATGAAATGATGATCATTAGGACAACACAACACCCAGTCCCTGAGCGGAGAAAATCTCCGACCCAGCCGGGAATCGAACCCGGGCCCTTAGGATTGACATTCCCTCACGCTGACCACTCAGCTACCGGGGGCGGACGGAACTTGCATTTAAAGAGAACAGCATGATAACATCGGCCAAGAGCTTGATATCAACATGCATCTTCCTTGATACTCCATCCCACGAAACCCCTGGCGAGGCGAAATAGTGGGCAAGATGCAGGAAGTATGTTACCAGCCATATAATGTGAAAATTCTCGAAAATGTTCGCGAGCAAGTGTGCATTGGTGTTCATGTATAATCAAATGGTTCAAATGGCTCTGAGCACTATGGGACTCAACTGCTGAGGTCATTAGTCCCCTAGAACTTAGAACTAGTTAAACCTAACTAACCTAAGGACATCACAAACATCCATGCCCGAGGCAGGATTCGAACCTGCGACCGTAGCGGTCTTGCGGTTCCAGACTGCAGCGCCTTTAACCGCACGGCCACTTCGGCCGGCTCATGTATAATCTTGCATATTCCTATGAACCAGAGATACTGAACATTCGCCAAATATTCACCACGTGGTCATACTCTAGGTATTCATAGATAAAGATCCTCTTCGTCATCGAAAGCTGAAACTCCACGTTATCGGGACATGCAGCTCTGGTGATATGCATATCCACCTGGTGTTTTGTCTCTGCAAGTTGCTGAAGAGAGACATCGATGAAACACAGAGTATCCTGGAAGTGAAAGGATGTTTTCGGTGTGATTCGCTTGGAAAATGAAATGTACTTCTCAACGGTATGAGGAATGTCACTGACCTTATCACCCTCCAAACTGAAATCACCCAGATACTCAACAGGATAATGGTCACCGTACCAACTCAGATTGTGAAAGAACACGAGAATGTGTCATGTCAGGTAGAACTTCAAGTTTCATGCATTGTAAGCATCGCTATGGAGCTTCTCCGTCAGATTACGGTGGTCTCTACGTGGAGTTTCCACTTCCATATTCAACTCTGACCCACAAATATGACAATCAAATGCCTGATCGTATACGGCATCATATCCACCGAGTCGGTCATGGAAATGTTGTTCTTATAAATTCAATCAATTTCTCACACAAGCTCTTTGAACTCAGAGAGCAGCCATCGCTCAGGATTGTCCCCAACTTAAAATTTGAATTTGTTGTGACAGCATACAAGCATACTGTTTGATACGCAGGTACATGCCAGTCTGAAAAGGTAGGGAAGGCAACGGCACCACCTGCGAAATGACTACATGAACTAAGAGGCACCCGAAACTGACGTACATGACGAAGGAACATCGCACCTCGTGGTGGGCATTGTTAAACTTTAAGAACTTTTAATCCTCGGTAGGCATTTCCACACGTGCCGATTCCTGGCTCGAGCAGTCGGTGAGGTGCCTTTTAAGATATTCTCTCTTTCTAAATGAGTTGAAATATCTACAGAAAAAATTCCTTCTGCATTGTTTTCTACTCAAATTGACAGAAAGTACGCAGGATATGCTTTGGAACTAGACGTAGTGTTGCTCCTCCCGCTCGGAGAATAGTAATAAAATCTACGTGTTTAGGGTGCTGACCAGCTAATTTTAAGTAGAGAGTCTAAGTACTGTATTCTTGACTTCTTTGTTCTATACAGTGTACTCAGGATCTTTATCTTCTGGCTTGCTCTTTTCAAGATCCAGGCTGTATATGTGAACTAAATAGTCAGGGTTTTGCCTCTCGAATTTTGGTAGGTCCTGAAGTTTGATGGGGAATGAGATGCTTCTGAAACTGCAATGCCCGCAGACATTAGATGTATTGTAAGTACTTAGAAGCATTGCTTTTTCTGGGTAATTTCTATCCCTAGCCAGAAGTTAACATGTGAAGTACCATTCATCCGTTTCACCAAGATTCTGGTCATCAAAGAATGTATTTTTAGCAGCAATATCTTTCGGAAGGAAGTTGAAATTGGACCCCCATTAAGTCCGTCAAACCATGCGAGTATGCATCGAGGTGGAGTACACGGCTGATCGCCTTACCCAACTCTCTTTCCTACATTTGGGAAGAACGGCCCAGCACGTCGCTCTCGGTAGAAGTTTCAAACCACTCCGCGATTGACTCGCCCCACAATGTCACATCCTTAACCCACCAAGCTTGGACGATGCTCTATTCCTTAACGCCATCACTCCTGCCATTTGGGTGGGTAGGTGAGTTCACAGCACAGACCTGCCTTAAACGTAAAGGTGGGACACCACGAGACGTTTAGAATTTCGGGGGACATCCTTTCCAAAACGTCTTGGCATGTGTCGAGAAATGTTCCAGTATTTTGGTAGCCCACATTCCTGATGTCATTACGGGCTTTTAAGACCCACTCCCCAAAAGAGCAAGCAACCATAAAGTAGTCAAATGCGTCTGCAGGACTTACTTAGTGATCCATAGCAGACGAGCATCGGTACTGCTGTAGGCTGTTGTAGAGGCAATATCCGATGTTGACGACTGCGACGGTCCAAATGCAGATAGCGTGGCTGCAGCTGTGAACGAGCTGGTGTCATCAGCACATGGGGAACAGTGTTAAGGAAGATGCTTGTCGACATCGAACATTGATGCTGATACGATCTTCTTCTTCGAATGCAGGATTCTCATGGGACTTTGTCAGTGCGTGCGCAGGTATTTCAAGGCAATAACCCACAAATGAGCGAGGAGGAGTACAAGCCATCTGACGTCTTCAGTAACAACCATTACTTAGATCTAGACAACCTGTACCGGTACGCCATACGGCGATGTCTACCGACTGGAGGGTTCTGATGACTGTCTAAAGAGGAAATCGTCACACTGAAGGAAAATAGCCGTGATGTGTCTGCGCTGAAGATAGAACTAAAATATCCTACCGATCTTCGTGCTGGACACAGAAACTTCCCGCTGTGTCTGGAGCGCCTAGTCCCGCAAAACGGTTTATTTAGTTTACCGCTGGTATGGGCGCTATGACGCTAGAGATTACATCAAGAAGCCAAATTTCAAGCGGTCTACTATCTTCTGTCAAGGACTAGTTGCTATGGAGATGGCTAAGGATTCAGTCCACCTATCTACACCGTCCAGACACATGAATGTGACCACTGCCTTTGTTCGACGCCAATGTGCAGTAACCACTCTCCGACGGGTGATAGCAGCATTAACAGAGGAGGATATATAAAACGCGTCAGGGGATGTGGAAAACAATATAGCTGTTGTCGTAATGTGGAAACTGTGTGACTTATTTGACGTCCAAAGGGGCAGGATCATTGGTTTTCGGGCAGAGGATTACAGCATTTCTAAAATTTGTAAACTGTTTGCTGCCACCATGGTTAAAGTATACCATGCACGGCAAAATGATGCTACCCAAACCAATACCAGGGTAGCTGTGGTGCTCCACAAGCCATAGATGACATGGGGTAAACAATGGTTGCAGAGATGTGTACAGGCAAATGGACATGTAACTGTTAAGCAACTGACCGCCCAGACGAGTGATGGGGCTACCAGCAGTGTCTCCTTAGTGACCGTTCAGAGAATGTTGCTGCGTATGAGTCTCTGCAGCAGGCGCATAGTTCATGCACCCAAGCTGACTGCTGTTCACTGGAGATAAAGGCTGGAATTTACACGCCAGTACAGCAACTGGACGTTTGATGAGTAGCGACAGGTTGACTTTTCAGAAGAATCACGCTTTATGTTGTAACAGACAGACTGCCGTTGGCCTGTACAGCGTCAACTTCTGAAAGCAAACACCATACAGCAACGGAAGAGTTCAGGCCGGACGTGGGAGCATTATGGTCTGGGGAACATTGTCGTGGCATTCTCTGGGTGATCCATCATTTTGGAAGGCACAATGTATGAATGCAAGTATGCATCTATCCTTGGGGACTGTGTCCACTGCTACACGTCGTTTGTTCTTCCTCAGCACTATGGCATCTACCGGACGCAAATGCAATGTATCACACTGTTTGCAGTGTACTTGCATGGTCTGAAGATCACCAAGATGAGGTTACCGTACTCGGCTGGCTATCAAACTCCCCAGCTTTAAACCCAATCCAGAATCTGTGGGACCACATCCAATGGGTTATTGGCACCATGTATCTTCTACTGAGAACTTAGGACAGCTGGCCATGGCACTTGAGATGGTATAGCTCCACATCCCTATTGGTACCTTCCAGAACTTCATTCACTCTCTTCCTGTACGTCTCACAGTGCAAATGGTGGCTATTCAAGCTTTCGACAGGTGGTGACATAAATGTGGCTGGATACTGTATATCGGTAGCTGTGTTCTAGACCTCTCCAAACTCTACACGTACTGCTTTCACTATGATTTTGCGAAGCCAAATTTCGCCAATACAAAATTACTTTATATGGATGCAGACAGTTTCATGTACTGAGTGAAAGGCTATGATCCATATGAAATAAATAAGTACAATCCCGAAACATTCGACAGGTCTGGATATGCGGCCAATGATCATTACGGAGTAACGCCTAAAAAACAAGGTTATTGGTCTGCTGAAAGACGAGGCGAATGACTCGCAGTTCGAGATTTTTGTGGGCCTCGTGTCAAAGATTTCCACACACCGCATAGATGCAGGTGCCACCCAGAAGTGGGCTGTGCATCGCGCGACACCAAATTCCGTCTTGAGAGACTATATGTGTGTGTATACTGGGTGTCTCTCCTCTCGGTCGTCAGGCACATTTTCTCGTGGAGTTTCGGCAGATATTTGCAATTTCGTTTTTACAAAGTTTCGGTGGGGTCAGCGAAATCAAATCCTGTTCATTACGTCTCTTATGCGACGCCCAGCGTCGGCAGAAAGGGTTGATTTCTTTCCTATTACAAACAAAATTATTTTTATATCGCAATTTTAAATGCTCATTCGATAGAGCGGTCCGAAATTAGTCTGGTGCGATATTCGTTTCATCTACATGTATTGACAGGTACAGTAAAACACGAAGAAGTCGCGCACTCCAGCAGCGGTTGAGTAACGCTTATGCATGGCGGTAGTAATCAGCGCGGGCCTGAGAGATGTTGTCGCTACTGAAGTACAGGTTATTCTTCGTGTTTTACTGTCCCTCTTAACACTCATCGATAAAACGATTATCGCAATAAACCAATTTGGGACCCCTCTGTCGACTGGGCTCGTGAAATTCCACTTCTAAAATATTTTTTTTCGCGATGACAAGTAAACCGATGCTTTCAATCCACACTGGGCGTCGCATGGAGAAAGGGGAGTAGAGTGTCTTTGGGCTGACTCCAGCTACTCGTTGAGAAACCGGAATTGCAAACATCTGTCAAAATATCAGATAAAATGCTCCTGTAGTCTCTTAGGAGAGGCACCACGTATATTGTGTGCTTACTTTGTGTGCCTGCAAATATTGTATTTAGCTATATGTGTATGAGTAGGTCTTTTTTTTCCACCTGCTGCCATTCTTACCCATTTCGTATATGTATAGAAAGAAAATGTATATAGGCTGAACAGTAATTAAAATGTAAATACTGTATATAGTATGATCAGATAAGACAACGTAAATCTTGTGTATAAAATGAAAACAACCAATTAAGCTGGGAAACGTAGTATTAAAGTTTTTTACTGTAGTGCATATAAGACTTCAGCTTAAAAACATTGTAATCAAGCCAATGTGTATGCACTGCCGTCCAAAATTAAAAGAACAAATGGAAATTTTGCAAGGTTCTGTTTATATTGCCGCAAAACAGTGTAAACAGGTGTTAGTGAAGTAGAAACAAAGTAATTAATATACAACGTAAACAAATGCAATATGCGTAACGGTAGACAAAAATGTTCTTCGCTTTTTCCAACTTAACGAATTTGCTGACACATTCCGACAACTGGTTAATGTGCTCTGTATGGTGTGTGACCACCTCTGGCAGCAATATAGGCCTCAAAGCAACGGGGCTTGCTGTGAAAGATGCCATCAATCTCATGTTGAGGCAATAACACCCAAACCTCCTGCAGGGCTGTTTGGAAGTCTTGGAGAATGGCTGGTGGATGCTTACGTGATGCAACTCATCTCTCTAGTGTATCCCAGACGTTCTCTGTAGCCTACAAATAGGGAAAACGAGCAGGCCAAACCGTGAAATATCGTCCGTTTCCAAGGAAACATCAACCACATGTGCTCTATAAGGTCGAGCATTATGGTTCATCAGTACGAAGTTGCGGGCCCAGAGCACCTTCCAACAACCGTACATGAGGTCCCAAGATCTCATGACAACAGTTAAACCTAGCCGATTTACCTGCACAATTTCATGAAGAGGTGTTCGAGTGATCAGCGTATTCCCTATGCACAGCATTAGGGATCCTACTCGATATCGGTCTCTTTCCCAAATGTTTGGGACCAGAAAACGTGTTGCACGTTTCCTACAGATGCGAATCCGTCGAGAATCACTCTCCAGACCAAATCGGGATTCATGTGTGAAAAGATCATTGGCCCACTGTTCGGCCGTCCAGGTGGCATGTGACGAATCCACTCCAGACGTCCTCTCTATGAAGAAGCGTCAGAGGTGTACATACAGAAGGTCGCCGGTAACAAAGGCCACTCTGCCGTAGCCTTCCGTGCACATTTTGTCTCGACACAACACATCCAATGGGCGCTGCGAGGCCGGATCCAGTTGCCGTGTGGTACTAAGGCGATATCCGTCGTGCACTTACAGCCAAACAACGATCCTCTAATTTTGATGTCACACGTCGTCGGTCCTGTCCTGGTCTTCGAAATACAGTTTCGGTCTCTATGAACTGTCACCACGTTCGAGAAACAACAGAACGATTGGCATTAAGACATCGGGTCACATCAGTTTGCGATTGTCTTGCTTCCGATTTATGTCACTGTGTACACAGTGATTGTGGATGTGGGTCTACTTGGCAAACACTACCACGTTTGATAGTTGTCCTGACGTCATCGTTGGTGTGGTTGTCCGTTAATCGGAATGCCGTTTTCGGAGCAGAACATGGTCGTACGAATATGTGTTGATATTTTATATGATTATGTCGTGAATTAAACACAGGACGGGGAAATAGCTGTTTGTTGCTTTAATTTTGGACACTAGCGTATGTCATAAAAAATAGCTTCGCAAGTTATTGTATATAAGAAACGAATGGCTTTGTAAATTGTTAATAAACAAGAAAAATATGTCACATCGGGTGATAAGTGAGAGGGTTAGCTGGGATATTATTGGTACAGAGGGAAACGGAGGCATTTCCCGCCGTGTTAATGTACTTCCTTGGATTCAGGCGTTTACCTACTATTTGATATCACACCTGACCGGTATCGAGTTCGTCATGACTAGTCCACTTACCAGACGTGCATGATACGACAGGAATTCTTCTGCGCGACCTCGATCGACTGCCGGTGATTTCGTGGAGGAAGGGACTGGTGCGAGACTTTGAATGTAACTACCACAAGTGAGCATCCTCAGGCTGGAAGACCTTACCAGTGACTTCGCAATTACGCCTACTCTATTCAAAACTGGCTTTGATAATCTACTATGGTTCCTTTAAATCACGCACCTGTAAATAATGTCCCTTTAAATCGTGTTCCTTTGAATCTACGAGGGCGTTCTGAAAAGAAATGCCTCTTAATTTTTTATATGAAAACCCTTACAGCTTTTTAAATGAAACAAACGTTATTAACGTTCAACATCTTTATTCTTCATGTCTGTCTATTTATTTCTCAACATACTCACCCTGGTGATGAACACATTGCTCCCAAAGAGAGTCCAATTTGTTGATCTCGTCATTGTAGAATGTTGGACTTGGTTGACGAAGCCACAACCTCACCTCTGCTTGATTCGCTTCATCACTACCAAATCGCAGTCCTCGAAGGTGTTCTTTAAGTTTTGGAAACACACGGAAATCGAATGGGGCCAAGTCAGTACTGTATAGAGGATAATGGATGACAGTGAATCCAGGGCGTTGAATTTCAAGTTTTTTCACATTTAGAGCATCTATATGGGTAGACGCCGTGAAGATGCTTTTACGAAAGCTGAGGTTTTACCTTTTGCAAAAGAGCTCTTTTTAAACATATTCTTTATAACTTTGTTGGTCCAAAAGACTTTCCAAATAGTTCTGTGCGCTCCATGTGTGGACAAAGTCTTCGAATCCGAAACTCGAGCACAGCAAGCTGTTGCTCACGTTCCTACATAGTTATGTTACACACCATCATGTTACACGCCACAGTTCGGAGCCCTCTTGCGGCAGAAGGCTACAAATATGTAGGCATGAAGAATGGAGATTTAGAATGTTAATGATGTTTGTTTTATTTAAAAAGCTTTAAAAGTTTTGACATAAAAAATTCGGAGGTATTACTTCTCAGCACGTTCTCGTAAAACCAACGCAGCTATCCTATTAGCGATCACGCACCCTTCAGTCCATGGTAGATTACAGCCGCTCTATAGTACTGAGATCTGGATGATTGTGGTGGCCAGGAAAGTTTCAAATATTCGTCCTCGTTCTCACAAAACCAGTCCTGGACAATGCGAGCTGTGTGGACATGGGCTCTGGTACACATCACCATTGGGTAACAAACATTGTACCATGGAATGGAGCTGATTTCCTAAAATGGCCATTTAATCCTTGGCAGTAATACAACCTTGCACAGCAACCATGGGACCTAAGGAATACCGTCACATGGCTGCCCAAACCATCACCGAACCCCTGCCATATTTTCGACCTTGGATGTAAACTCGGAGAGAAGTTGGAATCATTGTGAAACAAGATTTACCCGATCAAATGACTTTCATCCATTGCTATATGTTCCAGATTTTATGGCGTCGACACCACGTTTTCCTCTCACGCGCATCTGCATCACTGATATGTTGTTTTGGAATTCCAGCTCTCCTTGCAATTCCCACCTTACGGAGCTCCCTACTCGTTTTTTTTTTTTTTCTGCTGACAGTTTTTGCGAATGCAACGTTCATTTCTGCAGTGACTTTTGCAGCTGTTGTCGTCTTATTTTTCGTCACAATTATTTTCACTGACCATCTGTCACGTTCACTCAACACATACATTCGTCCGCTTTGTGACTTAGTGGATGAAGTTATACAGCTTTCCTTGTATGCAGTATAAATTTTCGATAAGGTGCCTCTCGAAGTACCCAACAGTTCGGTTCCCTTGGATACAGAAGCACCCACCATACGTGCACCAAAATAAAAATTCCACCTCCGAATTCACTTAGCTACAACATAATGCACTCACAACTACACCGAACACTGTTCTGACCGTGACTGACTCTTGGCAATGTATTGAGGACATTGAACAGATGCTGTTCGTGGTCAAATACAACAGTATGACCTGTGGGCTTCTCTAGCATCTGCATTTATGCTTAAGCAGGCAATTCTCATGGTGTTTCCTTATTTTTGCCCCACCACTGCAAGTAGAGTAGGCAACCTTCTCGTTTCAGTGTCAGGGACATTAGTGATTATTTGCATAGTGACGATAACAAAAATTAATTTCTTCACAAGGTCTCGAACATGATTCTTCTAAGAAAGCTTTCCACTCAGTTCTAAGAATTTAAAATGGTCACTGAGTCTTTGACGAGTTATTGAGTGTAACATTCCACTTTTACGAGAGTTAAGTATACACTGAGGTGATAAGATCATGGGATAGCGATACACACGTGTACAAATGGTGGTGCTATCGCGTACACAGGGTATAAAAGGAGAATGCATTGGCGGAGTTGTCATTTGTACTCAAGTGATTCATGTGAAAACATTTCCAACGTGATTATGGCATGAAGACGGGAATTAACAGACATTGAACGGGAAATGGTAGTTGGAGCTAGATGTATGGTCATTTCACTTCGGAAATCGTTACGGAATTCAATTTTGTGAGATCCACAGCGTCAAGAGTGTGCCAAGAATACCACATTTATGAATTTCCTCTCACCATGGACAACGCAGCGGCCGACGCCTTCACTTAACGACCGAGAGCAGCGACGTTCGCATAGCGTTGTCAAAACTAACAGACGACCACACTGCTCTAAACAACGACAGAAATCAATGTGGGACGTACGACGAACGTATCCGATAGGACAATGCGGCAAAGTTTGGCTTTATGGGTTATGACAGCAAACGACCGACGATAATGCCTTTGGTAGCAGCACGACATCGCCCGCAGCGCCTCTCCTGGGCTCGTGACCATATAGATTACACCCTAGATAACTGGAAAACCGTGGTCTGGTCAGGTGAGTCCCGATTTCAGTTGGTAAGAGCTATGCTAGGTTTCGAGTCTGGCGTAGTCCCCACGAAGCCATGGACCCAAGTTGTCAACAAGGGAATATGCAAGTTGGTGGTGAATCCGTAATGGTGTGGGCTGTGTTTACACGGAATGGAGTGGATCCTGTGGTAGAACTGAACCGATCACTGACTGGAAATGTTTATGATCGGCTACTTGGAGACCATGTGCAGCCATTCATGGACTTCATACTCCAAAACAACGATGGAATTTTTATGGATGAAAGTGTACCATGTCACTGGGCCACAATCATTCGCGATTGATTTGAAGAACATTCTAGACAAGTCGAGCGAATTGTAGCAGCAGTACTTTCGCAGTTCTGGACGGCTATAGAGGCAGAATGCCTGAATAATTCTGCAGGGGACTTCCAAAGACTTGTTGAGTCCATGACACGTCGAGTTGCTTCAGTACGCTGGGCAAAAGGTGATGCAACACGATATTAGGAATTATCCAATGACTTTTGTCGCCGTTTTGCATCCACATATTCACACATCAACACCTAACCTGCTGCACAGGTGAAAAAAACATTAATGGCCAACACTTGCCACGTGTACTTGGAGCTACTAATCAACCTGAAAAGATATCCCTCGTGACTGCTATAATTATTAGTCTGCAAATGAAGTAAATGCAGATGTAATCTTGTTCAGTAGACCGTCCTCAGTCACCAATAAAACCATCTGCATTTATACCCCCAACGATTTCCGTAACTGACTTCTAGGTGTTGTACAGGGGACTTAATAGATTAAGTTCGGTGAGGAAACCATGTGCAGAAATGTAACTTCTGGATATGAAATATGTCGGAACACTCAAATCTTCCGCTTCACGGCACAGTACGTAATGGTGGAGCTGAACAACAGATGTATCTTGAACGTTTCTCGATCGCTTCACTGTATCACATTCCATTTTCGTCCGATTACAACAACGGCTATAGGAAACCGTACGTTCGAAACTAGGAGGGTCGACTGTAGTACTTCACGAGGCGCACTAGGGTTTGTGTACAGTGTGTATAAAAGCATGTGTCGCAGATACACGTTGGGCAGCGAACAGCAGGGTCGGCACATAGCGCAGCTCCTGTATAGCACACAGGCCAGAGCTCATTGCTGGCTGGTTGAGGCGGAAGAGGGGACCAACCAGCGAGGTCATCCGTCTTATCACTCAGTGTGGTGACCACTGTGCCACCTCGCTCGGTAGACCTCATTGTCTCTGCTGCGTGCGTACCATCAGGCGGGAGATTAGAAACTGATCCGATATTCAAACTTATTTTACACTCAAAAATTACATTTCCGTCAACGGGTTCGTTATCATGACTTAGTGTAGTAAGTCAACCTTACAGTCCGGGGAAGCCTGTGAAACATCCTGGATGTGTCGTTATCACAGCGCACGCCCAAGTTAATGTGTTAAGCCGTCGGCACACGGATGATTCTTTCGAACCTCAGCCTTGAACGTGCCGAGTTCAACGTACTGCTAAACTCTGAGAAACGATGCAACTTCTGCAAACGGTACGTGTTCGCAGCGTTCTATACGCGATGGCAGCGCGCTCCGGCGGCAGTTGTCCACTGTGTCTGGCTCGCATATCACGCCGTTCACAAAATACGTGGGCGTAAAATTCTTACGTTAGCTCCATTAAAACCCACATTTGCTCCCTTGCCCGTATACTAGTCATATTGCTCTGTCTTTAATATACATAAACCATGCACATGGTAGAAAATGCCATTTCCAGCCAGTAAGGACATCGGCGTACAAAATTTCCATTACAAATAGGGAGATACAAATTGAACATAAGATTAAAATTATTTCATTATTCTCACTGTTTAGTAAAATCCTAAGGTCAGTATTACTCGATCACTACTCCTATTCAGCAGCAGAATCTTTACAGCATGTGAAATACAGAACGTAAAAGAAGAAAGCGCAAAATACCTCACTGCAAGTAGTGTAAGCTGTCTTGGAGATTAAGCCAATCGAACAAACTGAATCCTCAGAAAGAGCGCACCTGTATTTACGTAGCATCGAATATTATATTAATAAAAAAGTATCAGAAGCTGTAAGAGTGCGGGAAGGCTAGGGAAAAGAAAAGGGTCCAGTGAGATACGAAGCACCAACTCAACACTCAATATGATACAATGTCAGCGACTTTACAGATTTTTTTAAATACTCACATTCCTGAAATTACGAAAAACTACAAGAAAAGGGAAGCTAATGGCACCGCAACTTTTACATTAAAGTTTTAAGATGAAGCCCCAAAAGCAAAGCTCTACCACTTCAGGCCTTGGTCCCTGTCAAGAAAGAAGCCAATAACTCTTTAAAAAAGGAGGATACACGGATTGTACATTTTTCACCTGTTTTCAATAATATTTATTCACTTTTTTCTTCTTTATCATTAATGAATTCATCTCCGCCGCACTAGCACGCTCTCCCAAAGACTGGCGATCGCCTCCGACGTCAGCAGGAAAAAAAAATTCCGCTTGGTGGCGACATATCAGTGGATCATCAATGCACGTCTTCTCAGAAGTGTTTGTGGAGAACCATTGAGAGGGTCAAATCAGTTGCTCCTTGCATGGACGATCAGGCTGCGAGGGGGGTTGCGGAAAGCGCTCCGGAGAAAGTTCGGGAAATATTGTTGGTACTTCGGCTTCTTGACAACAGCACAGTGTTGGTCGTTAAAACATTGCCAGAAATGGAGGCCTGATTTGTGACCACCACCAAACAGGTAGCGGACTACATGCTCGCTAATCCAAGTCACCGAGTAGGTCTTTGCACGCGGAAAATACGAGTAGTTCGGGAAAAGAATCAGTTGTGGGTGATGCTGTCAGGAGTCGCGCGTGTGATGAACCGATTGCACTATGCGGACTATAAGATTTATACGACCACACCTTTTATCTTAGTGTCCTGAAAGTGTTAATCGTAGATATGTTATCAACCGACATTTAATTATAATAAACTGCACCGAGGACACTGCATTTCTTACGAATCCTCACATTTTATTTCAACAATTCATACAATTAACGACGGATTTTCGAGAGCTCCTCAATTTGCTGATGCTTAGAAACGGCATTATTATTTACATATGGGCTTCAATTGGACGCCGTCTCATAGGTCAACTTTCAAACTCACATTCAGAACATGTGAGACGCTAAATATTGCTCTGCACGTTCGGAAAGACTTGCCAAGGTGCTTTTTCCACGCTATGTCGTCAGAAACTCGGCACGCTCAATGCTCATCGTTAGAAAGCACGGTCCATGTGCCGACGGCCTTAAGAACGAACGACGACCAAATTAGTGCACGCTTGTCCTGAAGGTGTTCGTTCGGTAAGGTGGTGGCTGATTTCCAACCTGTCTTTCAACAGCTGAAAAACTCCTTCCAAAATGCTTCACTGTCAACGATTTCTTGCATTCTCATAGCTCCTTTTGTACTATTTTTATAGCTTGTACTCTACCAGCTTTACGCTGTTAGGTGAAAACAGACCGCAGTCAAGTGAGAGCGACAGTTTCGGTGTAGTTGGTGAGTTGTGTGAGCTGCACACGAGCGGTGGAGATAATATTGTCCGACAAGCTTCACCCGGAACTGACGCTGCCGCCGTGAGCTGCCTGCGCGTCACAGATATCAAGTGAACTACGCACCCTTCATCACCGTCGAAAGTCCACAGAAGAGTCAGTGCATCACTCGGAAAAGAAATGCCCGTCTGCGCCGCAGTGGTGCCACGCACTGTGCGGCAGGCTGTGGGCCGGAGGCAGAGCAGCGAAATAGGTGCGATTACGAAGCGCTGCTCGCTTGGCGGCGTGCGTCCGTAAGGCGCACGCTTCTCAATATTCTGCGGCGCCGCTAAAAATACGGCCACTGTTGCGACTTCTGGCAACGCTTCTAATTAGCCACGGCTGCATAGCCAGAGGAATTTATACCTGGCGGTGCCGAACTACACACTGTGGCGCCACAAACACTATACTCTCTTCTAAAGCACGCTCATGTTCAGAAAGAACAGAACATATTGAACTATCAGAGATTGGACATTCATATTTACAGGACATGTATATTAGTATGTCCTACAGAGCATTTGTATCATGTCGGCCCGCGAGTTCAAGGTCAACATCGATATCGCGGCGCACACCACCTACCGGTAAAATGTGCCTGCCGCTGTCGTTGGCACTATGTTGTTGTTGTTGTTGTTGTTGTGGTTTTCAGTCTAGAAACTGGTTTGATGCAGCCCTCCATGCTACTCCATCCTGCGCAAACCTCTTCATCTCCAGAGTAACTACTGCAACCTATATTCTTCTGAATCTGCTTATTATATTCATCTCTTGGTCTCCCTCTATGGTTTATACCCTCCATGCTGCCCTCCAATACTAAATTGGTGATCGCTTGATGCCTCAGAACATGTCCTACCAACCGATCCCTTCTTATAGACAACTTGTGCCACAAATTCCTCTTCTCCCCAATTCTATTCAGTACATGCTCATTAGTTACGTTGTAATGTTGTTGCTTTAATTTGCTATGAAAGCGGTACTGATAAACAATAAAAGCGGTTTAAATGATTACACCACATGCTTCACGTGGTCAACTTGGTTTACAAAAAGAGTGTACTCCACAATAATTTTGATAATTAAAATAAATTAGATCGAAAAGCAATTTACAAAAGAAAAACCTCGAACTGGTTACTATCGTCTTACTATTAACCTGATAGGTCAAACAGTTGTATAAGCAGGTGGTACTGGTCTCACAAAGTACATCCCACGTGGCTTGAACATAAAGAAAAGTTGCTATATTGAAAAATATTGTCAAGACGAGACGTTATAATCACACGAGCATTCGCATTTAAGATTAATGATCTTAGTTAGAGTTACTGATCAACACGTGGTTCCACTTTACTCACAAAGTAGTGACAAAGCAACTACCGGAAGATATCCTGAACTTCACACGCGAATTACACTGCGTTGCAATTTAAGATAACATTAGATATTTTAGAGCTAAACCTGAAATAAAGGTGATTAAATTTTCAGTTAGGCTGAACTTAAGAAATCCATTGTCCTACGGACTTAGCAGACACGCGCTTAGCCGGAGATCGTACCACTTCAGACGCTCACCACAGACAGTAGTGTGACACATCGTTCTTGTTCATGTGTAAAAGTAACACATTCCACTGCTCAGTCTCCTACCAGATAGTCAGAAACACCACAGTAAATTTAGAAGAGGAATTTATGCTGTAAATGACAACAGATTTCAGAAATTAACATGAAAGGAATCCAACAGAGACCTTTCAACGTAATCTACCTATATAATCTTCAGCATTCTTCTGTAGCACCACATTTCGAAAGCTTCTATTCTCTTCTTGTCCAAACTGTTTATCGTCCATGTTTCACTTTCATACATGGCTACACTCCATACAAATACTTTCAGACACGACTTCCTGACATTTAAATCTATACTCGATGTTAACAAATTAATCTTCTTCAGAAACACTTTCCTTGCCATTGCCCGTCTACATTTTATATCCTCTCTACTTCTACCATCATCAGTTATTTTGCTCCCCAAATAGCAAAACTCATCTACTACTTTAAGTGTCTCATTTCCTAATCTCGTTCCCTCAGCATCACCCAACTTAATTCGACTACATTTCATTATCCTCGTTTTGCATTTGTTGATGTTCATCTTATATCTTCCTTTCAAGACACCTTCCATTCCGTTCAACTGCTCTTCCAGGTCCTTCGCTGTCTCTGACAGAATTAGAATGTCATCGGAAAACTTCAAAGCTTTCATTTCTTCTCCATGGATTTTAATTCCTACTCCGAATTTTTCTTTTATTTCCTTTACTGCATACTCAATACACAGATTGAATAACATCGGGGATAGGCTACAACCCTGTCTCACTCCCTTCCCAACCACTGCTTTCCTTTCATGCCCATCGACTCTTATAACTGGCATCTGGTTTCTGTACAAATTGTAAATAGCTTTGCGCTCCCTGTATTTTACCCCTGCCACCATCAGAATTTGAAAGAGAGTATTCTACTCCACATTGTCAAAAGTCTTCTCTAAATTTACAAATGCAAGAAACGTAGGTTTGCCTTCCCTTAATCTATCTTCTAAGATAAGTCGTAGCGTCTGTATTGCCTCCCGTGTTCCAATATTTATACGGAATCCAAATTGATCCTCCCCGAGGTGTTAGTATCTTGCAGCCGTGACGTATTAAACTAATAGTTCGGTAATTTTGACACCTGTCAACACCTGCTTTCTTTGGGATTGGAATTATTATATTTTTCTTGATGTCCGAGGGTATTTCGCATGTCTCATACATCTTGTTCATCAGATGGTAGAGTTTTGTCAAGGCTGGCTCTCCCAAGGCTTTCAGTAGTTCTAATGGAATGTTGTCTACTTCCGTGGCCTTGTTTCGACTCAGGTCTTTCAGTGCTCTGTCAGATTCTTCACGCAGTGTCAGATCTCCCATTTCATCTTCATCTACGTCCTCTTCCATTTCCGTAACATCGCGCTCAAGTGCATCGCCCTTGTACAGACCCTCTATACGCGGTGAAGCGAAATTCGGGCACTCAGGCTTCGCAGCGCGAATCCCCACATGCCAGCGATAAAAAAATGTCTGTCACAAAACTGCGTCCAGCGAGTACATCCGGCAGGAAAAGGACGTTAAAGAGTGGCAATCTGGTAACACTGTAGCCATATTTATGGTAACTACCTCTGTCAGTACATATGAATAGTGACGTACAGTTAGTCCAGTGGATAGGGTTTTGGGCTATCATGCGGGAGGTCGATGGTACGATCTTGCGTTGAGGTATATGTTTCTTATTTGTTGAATGTAGCCCGGATGGTACGGTATCTGGCATTTTAATCGTCAACAGCGATTGCAGTGGGTTTTGTAAAAAACATCTGCACTTACATACCATAATCGTAGAAATGGAGGATTGGTCAACTTTGAAAGAAGCCGTTTCCACTTCGTGGGCCTGAACTGATTTCCACCACTTCATCTACCAGATGCAAAACCTGTTTTCTTTGTACCCTCCTCCAATGGTCCTATGGATTAGTACCAACTATTATTCTTGCCTCGTTCAGGTCCATTACATTTCGTTAGGGCCTTACGTTACCAGTAGGACTAGCAACGTGCTTTGCGAATAATATCCGAACTCGGTTACTATTTGTATGTGTTATCACCACAGACACACTAATGATGCCTTTCAACATTGAGTCTGGTAACTGCATGCTGTTTAGTGCGTATCTCGGTGCATTATTATTATTATTATTATTATTATTATTATTATTATTGTTGTTATTCTATCGATGGGATTGTGGAAACATCACGTTTGTTACCGTTAGGGAAATAGTGTAATTCGAAACCGAACATTTGACAATTGGGATGAATCATGCAGAGCAATATCTGTCAGAGGGGCAATGGGCTTTAGGTGGAACAGTGGGCAGGACTGACGGCGTATTTATTCTGCATGCACTTTCCACCAGACAGGGACTTGTTGCGAATGGAGTAACACGCCCGTGACAGACTCCAATGTACATCCGTACACGTATCGAATTTTCCCATTGTAAACCTCTAAACCAGTGTGGCAAACGTATGGCATACATAAACGATGAATATATGGATATGCTTCTGGTCCTTGGTGCATCTGGTAACCGAGCTGGTGTTACCGCTCGTGAATATGCTGCTAGATATCCTCGTCGACGCCAACCAGATAAAAATGTGTTTCGTCGTCTGGAGCTGCGCCTGTGGGAGTCAGGTTCTCTCCTTCCACCATCGTGTGACAGAGGTCATCCACGGACTCGCCGTACTCCAGCTACTGAGGAAGCTATTCTGGACGTCATACACCAAGAACCTCAGCGAAGTACACGTAGCATAGCAAGGCAGCTGTGTGCCTTGCATTGCACTGTCGTTAACGTGCTGCACGAGCATGGGCTGCACCCCTATCATTATGCTTTCACGCAACGCCTGCATCCTGCAGATCGCCATCAACGGACGCTGTCCTCTGAATGGTTCCAACAACAACAGGAAGCCAACGATGACTTCGTGAACTCTGTAATATGGTCAGACGAAGCAGCATTCACTCGTGAGGGCGTCTTCAATATGCACAATGCCCACCATCGATGTGAGGTTAACGTCACTCGCGACTGTGGATATCAAGTTCGCTTTGGTATCAACGTCTGGGCCGGAATTTTGGGCGACAGGTGTTTGGGCCCCTACATGTTGCCTGACCGGTTGACTGCACGAAGGTATCATGTATTCCTCTCAAACTATGGGCCTGATGTGCTGGAAGATGTTGCACTACATGTTAGGCAGAGGACATGGTTCCAACATGATGGTGCACCTCCACACTCTGTAATTAATGTGCGACAGTATTTGGACAAATCTTTTCCAGGGAAATGGCTTGGACGTGGAGGTCCAGTTGTATGGCCACCGCGTTCACCTGACGTAAATCCCGGGATTTCTTCCTGTGGGGGCACCTGAAAAGCACGTGTACTCTACTCCGTCGACGAATGTGAAAGAATTGGTAGCACGTGTTCATGCTAATCTTGTAACTGTGGACGCAGCTTTGCTGCGAAGAGTCCAGTGCTATATGATCCGGCGGGTTGTGCAATGTTTGGATATGCAGGGAGGTCGCTTTGAGCATCTGCTGTTCTGATTACAACGTATTCTGTTGTGAAGGTCATGCAGTTACTAATATAGACATTTTTATTGTCACTGGTTACTAATGTGCGCCATCTTAGTGCTCATATTACATGTAGTATAAATGACAAGTATTGTGCTATCAGGGATCATATTACATGTAGTATAAATGACAAGTACTGTGCTATCATCTTAAGTATCTCGAAATTGATATTGTTTTTGTAGTTATTCTGTCCTGTGACAGGTCTTTTGTATCAACTGTCTATTTCTTATTTGTCTAACCATGTATTTGTCATGTTCAGCGTTACAAAATGTTGTAAATTTAGGATACATGTCACCTAAGAAGCGGTGTATGTAACAGTACGAAATGTCAGAATGCAATTAGCAAATAAAAAAAAAGTGCGCCCCAACCGAGGATCGAACCCTCGACGACCTGCATGCTAACCCAAAACCCTATCCACTGCACTAACTGTACGGCACTAGCAGTACCTGCTGATACATGTAGTTATCACACATATGGTTACAGTGTTGCCAGATTGCCACTCTTTAACGTCCTTTTTCTGCTGGTTGTACTTGCCGGACGAAATTTTGTGACAGACATTTTTTTATCGCTAGCATGTGAGGATTCGCGCTGCGAAACCCGAGTGCGCGAATTTCGCTTCACCCTGTTTGTTCCTTCCACCTTTCTGTACAAAAAAATGTTCAAATGTGTATGAATTCCTAAGGGACCAAACTGCTGAAGTCATCGGTCCCTAGACTTACACACTACTTTAACTTATGCTAAGAACAACTCACACACCAATGCCCTTGTGAGGACTCGAAACTCTGGCGGGAGGGGTTGCACAATCCGTGACATGGCGCCTCAAACCACGCGGCCACTCCGCGCAGCTCCAACTGTCTGCTTTCCCTTCTTTGCTTAGAACTGGTTTTCCATCCAAGCTCTTGATATTTATACATGTGTTCTCTTTTCTCCAAAGTACTCTTTAATTTTCCTCTATTACCCCTAGTGATATATGCCTCTACATCCTTGCATTTGTCCTCTAGCCATCCTTGCTTAGCCATTTTGCACTTCCTGTCGATCTCCTTTTTGAGACGTTTGTATTCCTTTTTGCCTATTTCATTTACTGCATTTTTATATTTTCTCCTTTCATCAATTAGGTTCAATATCTCTTTTGTTGCCCAAGGATTCCTACTAGCCCTCGTCTTTTTACCTACTTGATCCTATGCTGCCTTTACTATTTCATCTCTCAAAGCTTCCCATTCTTCTTCTACTGCATTTCTTTCCCCCGTTCTTGTCAAAAAATGGCTCTGAGCACTATGGGACTTAACAGCTATGGTCATCAGTCCCCTAGAACTTAGAACTACTTAAACCTAACTAACCTAAGGACAGCACACAACACCCAGTCATCACGAGGCAGAGAAAATCCCTGACCCCGCCGGGAGTCGAACCCGGGAACCCGGGCGCGGAAAGCGAGAACGCTACCGCACGACGACGAGCTGCGGACCGTCCTTGTCAATCGTTTCCTAATGCTCTCTCAGAAACTCTCTACAACCTTTGGTTCTTTCAATTTATGCAGATCCCATCTCCTTAAATTCCCACCTTTTTGCAGTTTCTTCAGTTTTAATCTACAGTTCATAACCAATAAATTGTGGTCAGAGTCCACACCTGCCCCTAGAAATGTTTTACAATTTAAAACCTGGTTCCTAAATCTCTGTCTTACCATTATATAAGCTATCTGAAACCTTCCAGTATGTCCAGGCCTCTTCCACGTATACAACCTTCTTTCATGATTTTTAAACCAAGGGTTAGCTATGATTAAGTTATGCTCTGTGCAAAATTCTACCAGGCGGCTTCCTCTCTCATTTCTTACCCCCCTTCCATATTCACCTACAACTTTTCCTTCTCTTCCTTTTCATACTATCGAATTCCAGTCTCCCATTACTATTAAATTTTCGTCTCCCTTCACTATCTGAATATTTTTTTTATCTCATCATCCATTTCTTCACTCTCTTCGCCGTCTGGGGAGCTAGATGCATATAAACTTGTACTACTGTGGTAGACGTGGGCTTCTTGTCTGTCTTGGCTACAATAATGCGTTCACTATGCTGTTCGTAGTAGCTTACCCGCGCTCCTATTGTTTTATTCATTACTAAACCTACTCCTGCATTACCCCTATTTGATTTTGTATTTGTAACCCTGTATTCACCTGACCTTAAGTTGTGTTTCTCTTGCCACCGATCTTCACTAATTCGCACCATATCTAGCTTTAACCTACCCATTTCCCTTTTTGAATTTTTTAACATACTTACCCGACGAAGGGATCTGACATTCTATGCTCCGATCGGTAGAACGCCAGTTTCGTTTCTCCTGATAACGACATCCTCCTGAGTAGTACCCGCCCAGAGTTCTGAATTGGGGGACTATTTTACCTCCGTAATATTTTACCCAAGAGGACGCCATCATCATTTAACCCTACAGTAAAGCTGCATGCACTAGGGAAAAATTACGCCTGTAGTTTCGCCTTGCTTTCAGCCATTCGCAGTACCAGCACAGCAAGGCCGTTTTGGTTAATGTTACACGGCCAGATCAGTCAATCATCCAGACTGTTGCACCTGCAACTACTGCTACCCCTCTTCAGGAACCACGCGTTTGTCTGGCCTCTCAACAGATACTCCTCCGTTGTAGTTGCACCTACCGTACGGCCATTTGTACCGCTGAGGCACGCAAGCCTCCCCCCAGGGGCAAGGTCTATGGATTAGGGGGGGGGGGGGTTTGGCACTATAAACCGAAGGGAATGAGGTAATGGATCAGTGTAATTTGAGCAGACGTGCAGGATGCCTCGCAGATGTATGCGCGTACCTTACCGTCAAATCAGTCAGTTTGAAGGAGGGTGCATTATTGGTATGAGAGAATGTGATGCATCCATCTGGGGAATTACTGCTCGTGTGGGAAGAAGTGTTTCGACAGTGCAATGGGTGTGTGCAGAATGGTTCACGGAAGGCTGTAGAACGCGACGAGATGGGTCAATCGCACTATCCAAACCACGCCCCCGAGACACCGTATCCTAATGGCACTGCAGGACAAATCTGCGTCCTCCTCGACTCTGGCGCAACAGTAGAACACATCGTAAAATATCAGGGGAGACAGTCCGTCGTCGTTTACTATGTCGTGGGTTACGTGCACGTCATCCAGTTCTCCGCCTACCTTTGACGAATGTGCAGAAACTCGCTAGACGGCAATGGTGTGTGGAACGATCTCACTGGGAACAGGAAAGGCATCAGATAGCGTTTTCGGACGAATCCGGGTTCTGTTTGTTTGAAAATGATGGCCGCATTTTGGCTCGCCGCAGAGAGGGGAAGAGAAATCACAGTAACTGCGTTCGCACAAAACGTACAGCGCCACTGAAGGCCTTTGGCGAGTGATGCTACTGGGTACAACCACAAATCACAGGTGGTGCGTGTCCAGCGCACTGTGACCAGAGTGACCTGCTTGAAGAACACCCGGCGACCTGTGGCCATACCCTTTCTGCACACCACCACTGACTCCATTTTTCAGCAAGACAATGCACGACCACATGTTGCCTTCTTGGTGTCACAGGATGTCAGCCTTTTGGCCTGGCCCGCTAGATCACTAGACATGTCACCAATCGAAAATGTGTGCGATATGGTGGAACGACGGGTGCAGTGCTATGACCCAATGCTAACCACAACAGATGAGCTTTGTAACCAGGTGAATGCAGCATGAATGGCTGCACTACAGGACGCCATTCGCGCATTATACGCGTCAACGCCATCATACATGAAACAAGTTATGAGGGCGCATGGCGGACCCTGTGCCTACTAGGTAACAGGGCATAAGCTGAACCGAGGTGACTGAAATGTTGTTAATCATTCCTGCAGAACACACTAATGTACATGTCTTGTAAATATTAACGTCCTATCTCTAGTCGTTCAAAGTGTTCTGTTTTTTCTGAATGTGAGTTTACTTTACGATTGCCACTTCGATAGGCGCACGTGGAGGCGTGGAACAACGTTTCCTCATGTCACACGAGAAAGATACACAGATGGAGCTATCATATGTTTAGTTCTGAATTACTTTTTCTCTTTAATGGTTCAAATGGCTCTGAGCACTATGGGACTTAACTGCTGTGGTCATCAGTCCCCTAGAACTTAGAACTACTTAAACCTAACTAACCTAAGGACATCACACACATCCATGCCCGAGGCAGGATTCGAACCTGCGATCGTAGCGGTCCCGCGGTTCCAGACTGTAGCGCCTAGAAACGCACGGCCACCAGCGGCCGGCGTCTGTATCAAGTAAGCATGGCAACAGATATTGAACGAATTCGGGGACGTGCTGCTAGGACCATAACAGGATGGTATAGCCTATACCACAGACGTGATCAAGAAACTTAAATGGGAATCCTTGGAGAGAGACGATGTGGAAATCGAGATACTCTGTTGGATAAATGTAAACGACTTGTAATCGAACAAGACTGTCTGACTGTTGTGTTCCCATGCTGGTATATCTCTTGTAAGGCTAATGAGATTAAGACAGAAGAGATTACGCCATGTACAGGGGTATATAGAGAGTCATTTAGCCGCGCTCAATACAGTTAATGGAACAGGACAAAAAAATCGATGATATCGATACGAAGCACCCTCCGCCGTCCGCTGGACAGTAGCTTGGGGAGTATATATGTAGATGTAGGCATAAATTTACGGAAACAAAGGTTCAGTGTGGATGACTGAAAGTTTAAAAAATGCGTTTCCTGAAAACGTTATTGTATTTTCGAAAAGCGGGATTTTCTGTTTTTTTTTCTTTTCTTTTCGAAGGAAGTTAAGCGTAAATGCTATTTGGAAGAAGCGAATCATATTTTTCTGTGCTCAAAATCGAAATTATGCCTGAGATGTGTAACACGAGACAATTTGAGTTATATGTTACGCAAAATACTCCGATCGCTCGACAAGAGCTTAGAAGTCGCCCGTTTGGTTTAATTGCGAGAAACAGATCACTTGATATTACGTTTTCTGATTTGCCAGGCAGTTACATTGTCTCTCCTCTTCAACAAATTATGGCTAGAGAAATATCCATGTCGAGAGCTTAGGATGTAATTAATTCTGAAGTACTAAAAAACATAGGTAACCTGGTTGTGAACATGCTGCATAGGCTATGTCTGGAAATTGGCCAGACCAAGGGTGACACTCCATTTTCATACCATCTTCAAGAATGTTTCTCCATTAGACTGTGCGAACTGTCGAACAATAGCCCTTTGCTGCCATGCCACTAAAGTCATACTCAGTATACTGAATGAGAAGCTGAAGACTTTCTTACTTCTGCAAATATCAGATTAACAATTAGGGTTTATTCCAAACAAGGGAACCGGAGAGCAGATCCGAAACATCCGGCAGCTCATACAGAAGGCAAGGGAATATGGTATCAAGTTGTTCATGGGCTGCGTGGTGCAAGGTGAAATGGTCAAAGCTATGGACAATCGTCATCGAAATGGGTATCCTGAGATACCTGATACACCTGATCAGGCAACTGTATCTCTCGAACACTGCGACCGTAAGAATCGATAACACCATTTCAGACCTCTGTTCTACTAATGCCGCCATGAGATAGGGTTGCATTCTGTCTCCGCTTATGTAGAATGCCTACAACGAGCGCATTGTAAGCATAGTTCTTGAAGACTGGTGTGACGGAATTGTTGTAGGTGGCAGAAAAATTAACAATCTCAGTTATGCACATGACACTCAGACAATTGCTACAGACGGACGTCGGCTGGAAACCATTTTGCGAAGATTGGCGAAACGAAGCAGAGAATAATGTCTTCACATTGCAAGTAGGCTGTTTAGGTCTTTATGTTGGTAACGTCACGCTCTGTATGAAAATCACTGGTTGTGCTGTGTGCAGTCTGTGGCTGGTTGGCATTGTTGGAATATTCGCTATTGCAGTGTTGGGCAGTTGGATGTGAGCAGCGCGTAGCGTTGCGCAGTGGGAGGTGAGCCGCCAGCAGTGGTGTATGTGGGGAGAGACATGGCAGAATTTTGAGAGCGGACGATCTGGACGTGTGTCCATCAAAAAGAGTAAATTTGTAATAAATGATATCATGAACTAATACATATATGATGACTTTTGAACATTATTAAGGGAAATACATTGTTTGTTCTCTATCAAAATCTTTCTTTTGCTAAGTATGCTTATCAGTAGATAGTGGCTTCAGTAGTTAGAATCTTTTGTTCAGCTGGCAGTATTGGCGCACGCTGTGTTGCAGTAGTTTGAGTACCGAAGATTTTTGTGAGGTAAGTGATTCATGAAAGGTATAAGTTATTGTTAGTCAGGACTATTCTTTTGTAGGGATTATTGAAAGTTAGACTGCGTTGCGCTAAAAATATCGTGCGTCAGTTTAGTGATGATCAGAATAAGTAAAGAGAGAAATGTCTGAGTACGTTCAGTTCTGCTCAGCTGTTTGAAAATCAAATAACGTAAGAGGTTTTTCCAGCACTGTCATTTATAAATTTTTCTATGGGGATGTTTGATATGTCGACCCTTAGCCGAGGATACCTCAATGGAATCTTCTGATTTTTCTTGTAGTTTGTGTAATTAGTGTAGCTATTGTTTATTGCTAGAGCGTAATTGTAGAGAGAATTTCCTTTGTAATTGTAGTTTTTCATCGTTGTACAATAAAACAGTTGTGGCATGCATGTAATTTTTGCACCAAGTATTTCGTAGCTGCACTTGCATTTAACTAGATATTATTTTCAGTGCTATGTTAATGTGTTTTCTTATTTTGCTCTTCAAATTGTGCTTTTCTGTGTTATCGTGTGAAATATTGTGACAATAATGGCGCGTGGAAAACGTAATACTAGGCTCCAAAGTAAACTGAGAAATGTATCTGACAGAGTCAGTTTCACTGAATTTCGCGAGCAGTTTCATTTCTGCACGGTGGGAGGTCTGTCTGGGAGCCATTTGTTGATATCCTCTGCGATGACACGGGTGCTCCTCTCCTGATGTCAGTGCTGTCGGCTTGTGCTAACGCCATCAGCACTCATGTTGCATGTAAGAAAGAGACATCATGAATACTGAAATGAGAGGTAGCCTTGTTTTTCTGTTGAAATTCTCTGTCTCTTTGCTATATCACATGCCCCTTACTTCCATCTGAACATTACGAGTTTCAACCAAGACTGCGACTTTCAAAATGCCACCATCTTGGTAACATTTTTCACCCTCTCTCCCTCTCCCATCAATGACTTCAAATTACTCTTTATGCCCCTGTATTTTTTTTAGGGGGAGGGTACCACACCACTCCTATGGAGCACCCTGCACCCGTACTAACGTTTTTATAATCTGTCCCTTCTAAACCAACGGGTTAGCAAGTACCAGAAAATTTTTTAAAATTTTATGTTTGTGGGGGCTCATAGCCTCAACGTGTTTTGAGAATGAAAACATGGCTCGAGTGGGCTAAATTCTTTTTGCTGTCCGTGCGATCGAACAATTTCTACCTTGGGCCATTTTCAAACACATATCTTACAACGTAAAATGAAGCTGGAAACTTAAGATAGGTGGTTGAAAATGACCCAAGGTAAGGTCGATCGCACAGATCATAAAAAGAATACAGCTTATTTGGACGATGTTTTCGTTCTCAAATATCGGAAAGAAGCTGGCATCCATAACTGGGACTTTATCTCATCTGATTGCCGTACGAATGACTCATATTCCCAGTATTGGGTAAGAGACCGCCTTGGTGTGAAATTTGTAACGAATACCTTCAGTCTTCGGAGGATAGCTGCGGTGCTACCTAAAATAGATATCGCAGTTCCTCTATCGTGAGCCGACATTAACAAAATTGCTGTGTTGACCACAGGTTGGACCGACGCTGCCACCCGTTGACGCTATGGAGGACGAAGCAATATTTGGACGGCATCGCTCCTTCTGTGTATGATCTTGTGCTTGAATGCAAAGCAGCAGCTTACAGCAGATGCGTACAGATCCGAGATTCGAGCGTAAGTCTGAATCCGCTGGTCAGCAGTCACAACCCTGATGGATGAAGTGAAAGACGTAGAAAATCCCAGTTCACTGTCTGCGTCAATTCAAGTGTCCAAAACGTGTCATGAATCTTTACATGTGCTGAATATGACGCCACGGTGTTTGCCTACGACTTTTGTAATACAAGGCCTCTTGTTGTTTGTGACGAATACGGTAGACGGTTTCCTGACCACAGATGCTGTAGTTAGGTGAGTTTTCTCCTATTTATAATAAATGTCGTGAGCTTGTACAGTTCTGTAAACACAGAATTCTGGTAAGTATGTGACTGGAAAAAAATTTGGGTAAGTTGAAGTTCTTCATTAAACAGTACTCGACAATAACACGAAGTATTCCGGCTTCAATCTGTTCGTTCTTCTGTGAGCTCAACGTTTGCTGTTAACATATTAAAGCTCCACGGTTGGAAACTATCGATTACTGATTGCTAGTGGCCCATTAATTTCATTCATTCCGTTCGTCGACGAAAGTACGTTCATCTGTCATGACATCAACTCCTTTAACTTACATCAATCTAGCGACATAAATTCCCCTATTCTTGTGGAGACAGACTTTCAGTATCACTACTTCATAACTGGGTGACGTAGTGTGTTCGACTATCTATTCATTCAGCCTACTGTCCAAGCAAATCGGTGAGTAGCGGCCGCGCTCATTGTCAGCAAGGTCGCTGAAACTGAATCCATTCGACTTTTGTCTGTGGGGATAAATGAAATGCAAATTCTAAAGAGAAAAAGTAAACACAATTTGTAGAGAAGTCGATCACGTTGTGAACAATGATATACTCACAATAGATGTTTTCTGAAAATATTCTCTTCACTTTGCAAAGAATGATTGTTGGAAATTTGGTTTATACCGTTGTACATTATTCGTCTGTTCTTATGTTAACCATTTGCTACCGAAGTTTATTTGTGTTGTAGTGGTAATTTTCTGAAGATTCCCTTTGGGAGAGTATTCAAAACCTATTGAACCTGTCCCATTCAGAAAACTAAATGAACTTTTTTCTCGAAACTGAGCACACTACCACCTCAGGAAGTATTTACCATTTATTTTCGAATTCACAGTGCTATAAATATTTGTGGATGAGTAGCTATCACAATTTAGAATAAACAAAACGTCCAAAAAAACGTTAGGTTTTTTACTGGAATGACATTACAGTCCACTGAGCACGTTACGTTTACTTTCTGGTGTTCACTACCAGAACAAATGGCTGAGTTTCGGGAACGTTGTTCGTGATTCCAGATTGAACCGTTGTTGCTTGGTGAATGATCGCCAGTTAATTAAATTTGTTGTCTAAGTTGTTGTAGAGGTATCGTGCACTTGACTGAGAAGTAAGTTATCAATCGTATTGGAACAGGACTCGCTAAAAAATGAAAGTATTAATTCAACACGACGGATCGCCTTACATTCTAGCAGCCATAGGGTACGTCGACAGACACTAATTCCTGAATATTCAGGCAATAACGTTATTCTAAGAACAATGTTTGTAAATTGGCAGCATTTCTACGAATCTACTACATTTGTAGATTAAGAGCAAACTTTTAATGTTTTGCGAATGCGTGGTCTTGTAACGGTATAAGATAACAAAAAATTTTCTCTAGATATCAGACGCGTCAAGTAATTAAATATTCATTTAACGTGGCTGGAAGCTCGAGAAAACTTGATTAACTTTTGACGATGTTGATTGAAATACACTCTTTGAAATTCTGAAGGTAGCAGGTATAAGATAAAGTGGGAGGAAAGTTATCAAGACCTTTTATAACAGTCAGACGGCAGTTATATGAATAGAAGAACATGAAATTAGAGCCAGTAGTTGAGAAGGAATGTCTCTAATCCACCTCCAATGTTAATCAAACAGAATATTGACGAAGCAGTAAGGTAAACCAAAGAAGATATTTAGAAAGAAAAGTGAAGTTCAGAAGAAGAAACAAAAAATTTAAAGTTGAGCAATAGTACTGTAGTTCTGTCAGAGACAGGAAAGAACTAGGAAGAACGCTTGCGGGGAATGTATCGTGTCTTGAAAATAGGTTATAAGATGAACTTCAACAGAAGTAAAACAGAGACAACGGGACCGTTGTAAATTAAGTCACTTGATGCTGAAGGTATTTGATTAGTGTACGAGACGTAGAAGTTTTGGAAGAGTTTGGCTATATTGACAGCGTAATAGCTGGTAATGACTGAAGTAGAGGGGATATAAAATTCAGACCACTAATAGCAAGAAAGACGTTCCTCAAAACGACAAATTAGTTAATATCTATTAAAAATTCAAGTTTTTTCTGAAAGTATTTGTCTGGAGATTAACCTCATATGAAAGTGAAACGTAGACGATAAACAGAATAGACCAAGAGAGAACATAGGCTCTTGAAATGTGGTGCTACAGAAGAATGTTGATGATACAATAGGCAGATCAGGTAACTAATGAGGAGGTTTTAAATGAAATCAGTGAGAAATGAATTTTATGTTACAATATAACCATGAGAAGGTATCGATTACATTCTAACGGGCTGATAAGTATAGTGAGGGCCCAAAGTTTTATTGTAGTAAGCAGGTTCAAATGGTTGTAGTTTGCAACAGTTATGCAGAGTTGAAGAGGCTAGTGTGTGTCTGCATAAAATCATGCGATTGAAGTGTTCAGCAACAACGTTAGTGAACAATCACTCTGGTTTCAACAGAATTATATCCTACGATGGTACGTACTAGGCATATACGAACTATTTCTCAAGAGAAAGCTGAAGGTGGGGGGGAGGGGAGGGGGGCTGAATCACAAGGGGGAGAGAAAGAAAGAGATGGAGGAAATTGTAAAAATATAATACACGGTCGGTCCGCGTGAAAAAAGAATGTCGCTCTACAGTAAGGAAGACACGAGGAGCTTATGGCGGTTTAGAGGCAAAATCACAGGACGCAAGCTAACAGCATGCCAGATCGCGTGCGCAAGGCCTCAACAGTTAGTCAAAGAAAGTTAAAGGAAGTTGTGGCGCAACTTGCTGGATTTCGTCAACTACAGCACAATGTCCATCAAAATAAAGAAGTCGATCAGGAGCTAACGCCCGTCAAAGATATTTTGAAATATATACATCACCAGATATAACCGAGGCAACGGCGCAGTAACATGGATACATCAACAGGATACTTACTTCCTTATTCCAGGATAAAACTGCGGAGAGATTGTAATAGGACTTAAATGTTGAAATGTATGGAGGCACATTCTCTATGAAGGAAATTTGTTCTGTCTTGCGTGTGACTCAAGATACGACTCCTGGAGGTCGTGGTATCGACTACTACATAATGCTATTTCCGAATACCGTGTCGAAAGAGATGGTCCCGCCAAAAAATTTATCACAATGCGTGTTGGCGGAAGGTATCTTATGCTAAAATCTGAGACACGCCTCCAAAAACAGCTACATAAGTGCTGCACTTATCAGCTATATACGAACGGCCGTTAACATAGGTTCTGAAGCTACGAGAAGTCATCAGACACCACCATTCTAAAGCTCAGTAAATGTAGGTCTTTCGTTGATAAATTGCCTAACATGAATAGGCTATTCGAGAAGAGTCCTGAACAGGCAACGTCGCATAGGGATATTCTTCGACACTGAAAAGGCCTGCGTGAAGGTCCAGTATTCTACATCAACCACCGAGATGGGGCTTCCGTGGCCGCCTTCCACTCTTACTGTAATACTTTATGGCAGTGCGATCTTCCCACAATCGAATTGGTAACATCATCTCAGGTTAATGTATGCAATAGAACAGTAGAGATCAGCGTAATGCTTCAAGCGTCAGCCTCGTTCGTTACTTTAATGTCACTTAAATTACAAAAGTTCAAAAGAAAAACGTCTTTGGCATGCTGCAGAGACGTGTGTCGCCTCACTTACAAGGCATCTTCCGTGGGTGTCCTGAAATATTACACGATTTTTATTGGTTTTACATTAATGTTATCATTTGCTGTTATAGTTTATAGATTTAAATAAGCTAATTGCGGTTTTTGTAATAAAATAAAATAAAATAGTACTTATAAAAATGGTTCAAATGGCTCTGAGCACTATGGGACTCAACTGCTGTGGTCATAAGTCCCCTAGAACTTAGAACTACTTAAACCGAACTAACCTAAGGACAGCACACAACACCCAGCCGTTACGAGGGAGAGAAAATCCCTGACCCCGCCGGGAATCGAACCCGGGAACCCGGGCGTGGGAAGCGAGAACGCTACCGCACGACCACGAGATGCGGGCAATAGTACTTATAGATCAATGTCTAATTCATTATTTTTTGGAGACAAACAGCTTTCTTTCAGGTGGGAAATCGGTCGAAAGTTCACACTTTCCCTTTTGGTCACTGTTTAAAATGTACAGCAATTTAACTGCCATTTTCTATGGGTATAGTGTCATTTGTTTCTGTAAGCGTTGTCAACTTTCTCAGGTTTTACTTTAAATTGTTTTTTTTCTGTGACTATATAATATATGCAAGTTCTGTCTGTGAACTTTTATTGTATTTTAATTATTTATTTTATTGTATTTTTTACACTCATTTATATTCTTGGGAGGGTAAAGAGATTTGCGATTATCTATTGAGATTGGGTTCAGTTGTTTGGGGGAGGAGACCAGACAGCGAGGTCATCGTTCTCATCGGATTACGGAAGGACGGGGAAGGAAGTCGGCCGTTCCCTTTCAAAGGAACCATCCCGGCATTTACCTGGAGCGATTTAGTGAAATCACAGAAAACCTAAATCAGGATGGCCGGACACGGGATTGAACCGTCGTCCTCTCGAATGCGAGTCCAGTGTGCTAGCCACTGCGCCACCTCGCTCGGTCTATTGAGATTGCTGTCAGTTATGTGATCAATCAGTGTAAACAGTGAGTAGCTAGTCATATTCATTTGCTCATTTAGTAGTATCTTCCTTTCAGTCTCTCAGCCTTTCTTTGGATAGATGGGGAGTTCAAGCTTGGTGGCCTGCTTGGTAATATTCGCGAGTAGTACGCTACACCTGATTTCACTCTCTCCCTCCAACACGAAAGTAGTTGGGAGCTCCAACGTCAGGCGCGTAATGGGGCCCCTTAGGGAAATGGCAGCAAGAGAGGGGAAGAAAACCAATGTGCACTCCATGTGCATACCGGGGGGAGTCATTCCAGATGTGGAAAGGGTCCTTCCGGATGCCATGAAGGGTACAGGGTGCACCCATCTGCAGGTGGTCGCTCATGTCGGCACCAATGACGTGTGTCGCTATGGATCGGAGGAAATCCTCTCTGGCTTCCGACGGCTATCTGACTTGGTGAAGACTGCCAGTCTCGCTAGCGGGATGAAAGCAGAGCTCACCATCTGCAGCATCGTCGACAGGACTGACTGCGGACCTTTGGTACAGAGCCGAGTGGAGGGTCTGAATCAGAGGCTGAGACGGTTCTGCGACCATGTGGGCTGCAGATTCCTCGACTTGCGCCATAGGGTGGTGGGGTTTCGGGTTCCGCTGGATAGGTCAGGAGTCCACTACACGCAACAAGCGGCTACACGGGTAGCAGGGGTGGTGTGGCGTGGACTGGGCAGTTTTTTATGTTAGATGGCCTTGGGCAAGTACAGAAAGGGCAACAGCCTCAACGGTTGCGGGGCAAAGTTAGGACGTGCGGGGACCAAGCAGCAATCGGTATTGTAATTGTCAACTGTCGAAGCTGCGTTGGTAAAGTACCGGAACTTGAAGCGCTGATAGAAAGCACCGAAGCTGAAATCGTTATAGGTACAGAAAGCTGGCTGAAGCCAGAGATAAATTCTGCCGAAATTTTTACAAAGGTACAGACGGTGTTTAGAAAGGATAGATTGCATGCAACCGGTGGTGGAGTGTTCCTCGCTGTTAGTAGTAGTTTATCGTGTAGTGAAGTAGAAGTGGATAGTTCCTGTGAATTATTATAGGTGGAGGTTACACTCAACAACCGAGCTAGGTTAATAATTGGCTCCTTTTACCGACCTCCCGACTCAGCAGCATTAGTGGCAGAACAACTGAGAGAAAATTTGGAATACATTTCACATAAATTTTCTCAGCATGTTATAGTCTTAGGTGGAGATTTCAATTTACCAGATATTGACTGGGACACTCAGATGTTTAGGACGGGTGGTAGGGACAGAGCATCGAGTGACATTGTACTGAGTGCACTATCCGAAAATTACCTCGAGCAATTAAACAGAGAATCGACTCGTGTAGATAACATCTTAGACCTACTGATAACAAACAGACCCGAACTTTTCGACTCTGTATGTGCAGAACAGGGAGTCAGTGATCATAAGGCCGTTGCAGCATCCCTGAATATGGAAGTTAATAGGAATATAAAAAAAGGGAGGAAGGTTTATCTGTTTAGCAAGAGTAATAGAAGGCAGATTTCAGACTACCTAACAGATCAAAACGAAAATTTCTGTTGAGTGTTTATGGAAAAAGTTCAAGGCAATCGTAAAATACGTTTTAGACAGGTACGTGCCGAGTAAAACTGTGAGGGACGGGAAAAACCCACCGTGGTACAACAACAAAGTTAGGAAACTACTGCGAAAGCAAAGAGAGCTTCACTCCAAGTTTAAACGCAGCCAAAACCTCTCAGACAAACAGAAGCTAAACGATGTCAAAGTTAGCGTAAGGAGGGCTATGCGTGAAGCGTTCAGTGAATTCGAAAGTAAAATTCTATGTACCGACTTGACAGAAAATCCTAGGAAGTTCTGGTCTTACGTTAAATCGGTAAGTGGCTCGAAACAGCATATCCAGGCACTCCGGTATGATGATGGCATTGAAACAGAGGATGACACGCGTAAAGCTGAAATACTAAACACCTTTTTCCAAAACTGTTTCACAGAGGAAGACCGCACTGCAGTTCCTTCTCTAAATCCTCGCACAAACGAAAAAATGGCTGACATCGAAATAAGTGTCCAAGGAATAGAAAAGCAACTGGAATCACTCAACAGAGGAAAGTCCACTGGACCTGACGGGATACCAATTCGTTTCTACACAGAGTACGCGAAAGAACTTGCCCCCCTTCTAACAGCCGTGTACCGCAAGTCTCTAGAGGAACGGAGGGTTCCAAATGATTGGAAAAGAGCACAGGTAGTCCCAGTCTTCAAGAAGAGTCGTCGAGCAGATGCGCAAAACTATAGACCTATATCTCTGACGTCGATCTGTTGTAGAATTTTAGAACATGTTTTTTGCTCGAGTATCATGTCGTTTTTGGAAACCCAGAATCTACTATGTAGGAATCAACATGGATTCCGGAAACAGCGATCGTGTGAGACCCAACTCGATTTATCATGAGACCCAGAAAATATTAGATACAGGCTCCCAGGTAGATGCTATTTTTCTTGACTTCCGGAAGGCGTTCGATACAGTTCCGCACTGTCGCCTAATAAACAAAGTAAGAGCCTACGGAATATCAGACCAGCTGTGTGGCTGGATTGAAGAGTTTTTAGCAAACAGAACACAACATGTTGTTATCAACGGAGAGACGTCTACAGACGTTAAAGTAACCTCTGGCGTGCCACAGGGGAGTGTTATGGGACCATTGCTTTTCACAATATATATAAATGACCTAGTAGATAGTGCCGGAAGTTCCATGCGGCTTTTCGCGCATGATGCTGTAGTATACAGAGAAGTTGCAGCATTAGAAAATTGTAGCGAAATGCAGGAAGATCTGCAGCGGATAGTCACTTGGTGCAGGGAGTGGCAACTGTCCCTTAACATAGACAAATGTAATGTATTGCGAATACATAGAAAGAAGGATCCTTTACTGTATGATTATATGATAGCAGAACAAACACTGGTAGCAGTTACTTCTGTAAAATATCTGGGAGTATGCGTGCGGAACGATTTGAAGTGGAATGATCATATAAAATTAATTGTTGGTAAGGCGGGTACCAGGTTGAGATTCATTGGGAGAGTTGTAGGGAAGCAGCCTACTCACGCTGCAGCAAATTCACATCAGTTTCCATTGTGTGCTAGTCAGTCTGCTAGCTCTGACGTCATAGATGTTGCGCAATACCTTAAAAATCAAGCAAATGACATAAAACTTTCCTAGTATGTCTGGAATAATGATAAACTAATGTGTGTTAAATATCAGCTTGATAACTTCAGCCGTTTCCTTTATTTGGACGTTTTTCTATAAAAATAATTGGCGGCACAGAAAAGAGCTAGAGACTGCAAAATTTGTATTTAGATTCAGCTTTCATAATGATTTAATAAAAATAGTACTTTGGATTTCACAAATTAAGATGTTAGTGTAAATTCATGATTTTGTGGTTTTCATCTCAAAACTAGAGGAAGCAAGATAGATTAAGTGAGCTTATAAATCATACTAGGATGTTTAGATTTTAATAGGTTGGAGGTCCGCTATGATGATGAAGCTGTAAAAAGTTTCTTTCAAATATCTATTAAATTATAGCAATAGCGGATCTCAGAAGGGACAGTTCAGAGCCCATCTGCTGCGTGCAGTGCAATTAAATTAATTCTCTCGCCTAAGTTATTAAAGTTAACCACGTCAAAAATTTATTATCAATACTTCCCTGCGTGCTAAATGCACAGTTAAATTAGGAGCTTCATCGGCCTTCAGCAAGAGAAGCTAAAATTTATTATGCAACTTGAAGTGGTGCGTTACTAGCACAGCGGCTAGTCGAGACAGCCGATTTGATCGAGCGTTTTCTCAGCGGTCCGCACCCCGGCTTTATATATAAGAGCACTGTGCGAGGAAGCCAAGGCCCCAGTTCTCTCCAGACGCTGAATGACACGCCATCTGTGTCGGGAATCGCGCCGCGCCAGGATCAGTGCTACTAACAGCCTCGGGTGCCGTATTCTGTTACTCGAGATGCGCGTAACCAGTAAAGCGTTTCAAGTAAAGTGTTAATTCGGGAATGATTTTCATTATCTAGCCTCAGTGTGCGTATTGTCGTATTTTCACGTGCCGTCGCGGGACAGACATTCTACTACTAATATAGCGTGGCGTTTGATGAGATATTTCATCAAATTATGGCGAGCATTCATTTCAACAATTATTTCGGACATTTATAGTTGCATTGGCGCAATAGACTCTGAACTGTTCTGTTAGTTAGGTTGGAGGGATATTTGTGTGTATATTTGTGATTTTGAGAATATACTCAACTATTTTGGAAAGTCGTCTTTGATTAGAAATCCCGAACAACTTCCTGACTTTACAGAGCTACAAGCTGCAGCTATAATTGTAATCTCAAGGAAGTGGGCACTAGGAACTCTATTTACAGGCTTCAGGTTTTGTCAAATCGCTTTCTGGGGGTCTACAAAGTAAATAGAGAGCCAGTGTTGAGAACGGCGAAAGACAGCATTAACAACATTCTAAAGCTAGAAACTGACAGCAAGCAAATATTAATGCAGCAGTTATATATTTTACAACCAACAACATTACTCCTCCGCCGCCCCACATATGGTGCATCGGCCGGGAAATAAACTAAGTGAAAGTGATTTTGAACTATTCGGATTCGCGAGTGAAATGCGACACGCAGCTGAGTAATAGAACAGTGAAAGTGTTACGTGTGCATGTGGACGACGCAATTGGATTAACAACGCATCTGGATTCACGGAGCTGGCACTGAGTCTAGCGGTGCTGCCGGTATCGAGAGAAGCTAGTTTCACCCCACCGCAGTCGTCAGCCGCAGCAGCCGGAGCCGAGCCTGTAGTTACGGGCCACGCAAACACACATCAGCCGTCGGAGTGCCGTCTGCAGTTCAACGTGCCGCGTCGCCTCAGTAATCCTGGTACGCCGTGCCGACAACGTCGTGCAGAAGGAACTAAGTTAAGTGAAAAACTGTTAAAAATGTTACTAACCCGCACTAAAAGACTGTCGGCGATGGAAACGCCAAAAGAAACTGAGTTTAAATTTAAATTAGAACCCATGTCTGTTGAGGGAACTGTAAATTCAGACTACGTTTCAAGTGTAAATATGCATGAAAATAATAATGTTCAAGTAAAATATGAAGTATTGTCTCCTAACAGTAGTGTGGGAAGAGGTAATGATTCTGTAATAGAGACCCCTGTAGTAAAGCCGAAAATTGAAATTGTAAATTTATTGGATGATAGTTTCTCTGATGAATTAAAAATGAAACAGTCATCAGAGATAGTAGAATTTAAACAGAAAAAGTTAGACATGTCTGATCAATCAGATGTTTCATTTAGTTTTGATGATTCTGGTATTGGAGCTAGTTTTTCGTCACCTGAGAGTGATAAAAAGCCAGCGATTGAGCAACCCAAAGATGCTGGGGCTGTTGATTTAAATGTTATATTACAAGCAATAGCAGCCTGTAATGCAAAAATGTCAGCCAGTAATGCTCAAATGACAGCTGATTTAAAAGCTGAAATAACTGAGGTCAAAAGTAGTCATGCAGAAATGTCAGCTAGAATGAATGCTGAATTAAAGTCTGAAATAATTGAGGTAAATAACAGGATTGTGGCCAGTCAAACTAATTTTAATAAACGATTGGAGGTAATGGACGATACCTTCAAGGCTGGTTGCAATAAGTTGAAAGAGGATCTAGACAGTTTAAATAATAAAATAGATTGCAACCATGAGGATATTAAGAAAAAGGTTGCTCAACAGTTTTCTGAGATGTATAAAACAGTTAAATCCGAAGTTGCTGAGGTTCGCAAAGACTTCCAAATGGAAGATGCGAAGCTGGAGCACAAGTTAACAGAAAAGATCGAGACGGAATCTGAACTGTGTTCAGATAGGTTTAAAGATGTTAATATTAAAGTCAACATATGTCAAGCTGACATAGATGCAATCAAAACTGATACTACTCATATTGTACAAAGAGTAGATAATGTAGAAATGAAAGTAGAAAATATCAGTACTAACATTGCTAACCTTGAGAGTAAAGTAGCTTCTGGTAATGGTAGTGTACAACAAGTTGTAGCTGCAAACGCCGCTTTTATCGGGTGTCGGCAGTTCTTGCGGTTCGATCCAGATAAAAATATTCACCCGCTAGATTTCTGGAACGATTTTGAAGATGTGATTCCATCAACCTGGTCTGAACGAGAGAAAATCTCATTTGTTAGAAGCCATCTAGCAGGGGACGCCATGCGTTGGTCAGCTGATGTTATGTTAAAGTGTAAAACATTAGCGGAGTTTAAAACAGCTTTCATTAATGAGTATTGGTCTAGCAATAAGCAAAATGAAGTGTTAAGAGAATTTTGGAGTGGAAAACGCTTCAATGCAGGCAAGGAATCCATTAAAGAATTTGCTAGGTCATGGATTTCACGGTTGTCACATTTGGACGAAAAGCTAAAACCAGAAATGATTATACTAGGTCTTGAAGCCAAATTGCCATGGTATTGGCAAACTAGAATTATATCTGCCCCTAGAGACAATCTAGATCGTTTCATTGAGTATTTGGAAAGTGTAGAACGTGTTGCTGCCAATGAGGAGCAAGCACGTAATAACAGAAATGGCAATAACAATAATAGTAATGTTAGGAACGAGCAAAATGGCAATGTAAACATCAGAACAGTAGGTGTTCGCCAGCCTAGGAGAGGTAGGAATTGGGGGAATAATTATCAGAATCAACAATGGCATCCAAGGGATAATAATTTTGTTTCAAAAGGAAATATGCATGTAAACCACAGTACGGAAAGTAATGCTATGCCAGTTAACTATAATGAAAACAAAGGAAACAGTAGTGGGCCGAGGCAGGAAAACTAGTTCCCGTCTATGAGGACACTGGCGCTCACCAGGCGGTTACTTTTCCTAGGCCAGTAGTTAAGGGAATTCGTAAGACCGATCAAAATACTCAAACTGAACGTGTGGATGAAGAGTCGGTAGCACCTAAGGATACAACAGAAATATTAGATCACTCACAGTATTTAATAGATACCGTGTTAGAGACGCTTTCTAAGTGGGAAGAGAAAGAGAAGGCGCAACAGTGTAATGATAGGGAAGAGCTACAAAATATTGAATTGTCAGGTGAAGAAGCAGAAGAAATTCACGCTTATATTTATGATGAAGATGATGTGCTCTTATCTAAAGTGCCTGTGCAGGATGTTGATAATGTATTAATAGATTTAGGACAGGAGATAAGTGAGAATGTAGAGGGTAGGATGTTGAGGGTCGATGAACCCAGTAGCTGTGACCAGTTGTCACTTGAGAAGGAAACCGACGATAATGGTGAAAATGGTTTAGCTGTAACTAATGTTAAGCCCGGTCTGGAGGCGCAGAATCGCTCAGACTACAGTAATTTGGGTCATGTTCAGCAAACTAAATGTGATGAAGTCGTGCGGTGTTTCGATTTAAAATTAATAGACCGACTGGAAAAGGCAGCTGAAAATGTAATTCAGGAAACCCCTACACACTGTAACCTAAATGTAATGAAGACAGATGTCGATCACTTTAGTTGGAGACAAATCCAAAAGGAACTATTAGATGAATTTGAGAAACCACCTGTACAACTTAGAATAAGCCACCCTATAATAATAGTGAATATGTTGGGTATCAATGTACGTTGTCTCTTAGACAGTGGAAGTGAGGTGAGTGCAATATCACAGTCCTTCTTTGATGCATTACCAGGTAAAGACAAGCTTACAGTAATGAGGGTATCAGGACTGAGAATAATTGGTGCTACTGGCAAAGTGTCAAAAACAGTAAAGCAAGAAGCTTTGCTGCCCTTTAACATTAATGGTAATTTAATTGATCATCCATGTTTAATTGTAGACAATCTCAGTATTGAGGTTTTAATTGGCATAGATTTCTTGTCAAAATATCAGAGTGTTGTTGACTTTGAAAGAAGCCAGTTGAAAATGGTCTTGCCAATAACCGGAGTAATTATAGTACCTTTTAGTGATAAACATGTAGTAACTGATGATGGAACTTGGGAGCTGCCTATACGAGTTTTGAAAAATAGGAGGTATTGGGACGAGGATGTTAATCTTAGTAACAGTAAGCTAAACACAGAAGAAGAAGAAGAAGCAATTATTTTAGACAAAATAGAAGCTAAATTGCAGGAAATCGATAAGATTTCAGCCAATCAGAAGGAAGAACTGAGACAGGTTCTAAAAAGGCATCATAAAGTATTTTCAGATCGACGTGGCGTGGTCAAAGGTTATGAATGAAGGCTGTAGGGAGGAGGTTGTTCTTTAACCTCTACACAGTGTGGCAGCTGTGCAGTCCCAGCTGTGTGAGATCGTCTTTCCCGTTTCAGGTCTCACTCACTCTTCATCTTTTCTATACACAAAATTTTCGATGTCTTCTTTCCACATTAAATTCTTCCGATATGACTATCAAGCCATGAATTATGTAACTATTCTATCTACCGATTAGCAAAACAAAATACCTGATATGACAAACCTAATAGTGACAAACAATAGAGAAGTATGACGTAAATAAGATAAAATGTGTTTGAGTAAAAATTATGTATAGAACCCTGGTAAAATAATAAGTACAAAGTGTTGTTTTATTGGAAATGGTCCCACAATAATATTTTAAAAAGATATATGAATTCGTGTACGACTAGGATCTGAAGTGGTAGTGAAATCTAGTGTATGCATTAGAGCCAACTAAGAAATAGTAAGGAAGAGATTGCTTAGTGTTATAAGAAAAATATGTAGATAAGTTGTAAAAATAAACTCACCTGGTGTAGCAAGGAAAGGCAGTGTAGGAGAATTGAGCAGTGTTTGTGGTTGAGACGTGAAGGACACGTCCTTGAAGTATTTATAAGGTTGGAGCTGGCCGTTATTTTAGTGTAGTGTGTGACAGGATACACCTACACATATTGAGGTTATAAGTTGGAGGCGTGAATGCGACCATAGGTACCCTTATGTTAAATGAGACAGAGTAGCTCATGGTGTCCTATAGGTTTAAGGAAATTAGCATTACGCTCGTCCATAATTATTTGATGCATTTTAGTGGTAGGTCTGAGAGAGACTACCTGTGGTTTCAGCGTCCAATTGAGTGGAAATGGATTGCCACGTGAGCAAACTGATCAGCTGCAGTACACTAAAAATATGAAATGAATGTGCTATCCTATGCTTTAAATATTAATGAGTGAGTGTCAAATAAGTACATACACTAGCAATATAATTGAAAAACATAATGACAGACGTAAAACATTATTTTAGCTCAGCATAAATACACTTCACAGTAAGTAAGTACCTAATTTCAGATGTGGAATTGACAACAGCAGAGGACCAATAAGTGAATTTAGTAATCAACTAAACGTAGTGTGTTTTGAACACTCGCAACTGTACTATTACCAAAAGTTACTCACATGTATAAAGAAGCTGAGGAACAACTACTAATCAAATATACTCATACTATCTCTAAGAATGAAGTAATAAAAAAATGAGTCAGTTAAGTGAATAAAAGACAAATGTATCAGAAATGTACTGAGCATTGGTTCAGTGTTCCGGCCCTGAAATAATAAATTCAGACTAAATATGATTTATGATTGTATGTCTTGAGCATAAATTTTATCTAGTACATGACTAAAGGCGTTTTGAGCCATTTGTTTACCAATTTATGACAATTAAGTAACCTTGAGAGTATTATTGAAAAAGATTCTGTTAACTTTGTTCCAGCAACATATTGAAGGCTAAGATGTATATATCCCCATTTCATTGTGACCCACCCTTAGATGTTAAGTGAACAGAGTCTGAGGCACTCTTTTTGTTTGTTCTACAGGACAAACCAGATAATGGCAGCCTGGTAGCTGCGTGAAAGCGTGGAGTGACTTGGACACAACTCACAGTGACCCCTCCCCTTTCCCCTTGTAATTTAGAGAGAACGTGAAGGACGCACACCATAGCAACTTCCCTCCTCTACCCTTTGTGAATGGAAGTGTAGGACGCCAGCCAAAGCGGCTACAACCACGTGTGAAAAAATTATTTGTGCCATTTCTTTCAGGTTTATAAAAGACTGATAAGGAATAATCATCTGTTTATGTATCATGTTATCTTCCTTGAATTTGTGTGTGTAAAAATGTATTTGATGTATTTAATGTAACTAAGATTTTCACAGTTGTTCAATTTCTATGTGTTTGTTAGTCTAAGGCAATATGTATGCCAAAAATATTTCATTGACTTTGCTTAAAATTTGAGTAATGACATTTCTAAAGAGGCAGTGAAAATGCCCGCAATTTAAATGATTAATGTAGGAAATCAGTTTCTTTTAATATTTATATATGTTTATAATTCAATTTTGATTTTTCATAGGGAGTTTAAATTGTACTCTTGCTTCCCTTTTTGTAATTAAATTTTTTTTTCTTCATTCATTAACATGCATAAACAAAAAAAATTTAAGTAGAGGGTGATGTAGGGAAGCAGCCTACTCACGCTGCAGCAAATTCACATCAGTTTCCATTGTGTGTTAGTCAGTCTGCTAGCTCTGACGTCATAGATGTTGCGCAATACCTTAAAAATCAAGCAAATGACATAAAACTTTCCTAGTATGTCTGGAATAATGATAAACTAATGTGTGTTAAATATCAGCTTGATAACTTCAGCCGTTTCCTTTATTTGGACGTTTTTCTATAAAAATAATTGGCGGCACAGAAAAGAGCTAGAGACTGCAAAATTTGTATTTAGATTCAGCTTTCATAATGATTTAATAAAAATAGTACTTTGGATTTCACAAATTAAGATGTTAGTGTAAATTCATGATTTTGTGGTTTTCATCTCAAAACTAGAGGAAGCAAGATAGATTAAGTGAGCTTATAAATCACACTAGGATGTTTAGATTTTAATAGGTTGGAGGTCCGCTATGATGATGAAGCTGTAAAAAGTTTCTTTCAAATATCTATTAAATTATAGCAATAGCGGATCTCAGAAGGGACAGTTCAGAGCCCATCTGCTGCGTGCAGTGCAATTAAATTAATTCTCTCGCCTAAGTTATTAAAGTTAACCACGTCAAAAATTTATTATCAATACTTCCCTGCGTGCTAAATGCACAGTTAAATTAGGAGCTTCATCGGCCTTCAGCAAGAGAAGCTAAAATTTATTATGCAACTTGAAGTGGTGCGTTACTAGCACAGCGGCTAGTCGAGACAGCCGATTTGATCGAGCGTTTTCTCAGCGGTCCGCACCCCGGCTTTATATATAAGAGCACTGTGCGAGGAAGCCAAGGCCCCAGTTCTCTCCAGACGCTGAATGACACGCCATCTGTGTCGGGAATCGCGCCGCGCCAGGATCAGTGCTACTAACAGCCTCGGGTGCCGTATTCTGTTACTCGAGATGCGCGTAACCAGTAAAGCGTTTCAAGTAAAGTGTTAATTCGGGAATGATTTTCATTATCTAGCCTCAGTGTGCGTATTGTCGTATTTTCACGTGCCGTCGCGGGACAGACATTCTACTACTAATATAGCGTGGCGTTTGATGAGATATTTCATCAAATTATGGCGAGCATTCATTTCAACAATTATTTCGGACATTTATAGTTGCATTGGCGCAATAGACTCTGAACTGTTCTGTTAGTTAGGTTGGAGGGATATTTGTGTGTATATTTGTGATTTTGAGAATATACTCAACTATTTTGGAAAGTCGTCTTTGATTAGAAATCCCGAACAACTTCCTGACTTTACAGAGCTACAAGCTGCAGCTATAATTGTAATCTCAAGGAAGTGGGCACTAGGAACTCTATTTACAGGCTTCAGGTTTTGTCAAATCGCTTTCTGGGGGTCTACAAAGTAAATAGAGAGCCAGTGTTGAGAACGGCGAAAGACAGCATTAACAACATTCTAAAGCTAGAAACTGACAGCAAGCAAACATTAATGCAGCAGTTATATATTTTACAACCAACAACATTACTCCTCCGCCGCCCCACAGAGTGCTTAGAAAATGTAGTCCATCAACAAAGGATGTGGCTTACAAAACACTCGTTCGACCTATACTTGAGTATTGCTCATCAGTGTGGGATCCGTACCAGATCGGGTTGACGGAGGAGATAGAGAAGATCCAAAGAAGAGCGGCGCGTTTCGTCACAGGGTTATTTTGTAACCGTGATAGCGTTACGGAGATGTTTAATAAACTCAAGTGGCAGACTCTGCAAGAGAGGCGCTCTGCATCGCGGTGTAGCTTGCTGTCCAGGTTTCGAGAGGGTGCGTTTCTGGATGAGGTATCGAATATATTGCTTCCCCCTACTTATACCTCCCGAGGAGATCACGAATGTAAAATTAGAGAGATTAGAGCGTCCACGGAGGCTTTCAGGCAGTCGTTCTTCCCGCGAACCATACGCGACTGGAACAGGAAAGGGAGGTTTTGACAGTGGCACGTAAACTGCCCTCCGTCACACACCGTTGGGTGGCTTGCGGAGTATAAATGTAGATGTAGATGTAGAAAGTAACAGCACACTACACACACGCCCATTTAGTAATGTCACTGACCTATACATTTCACACTTCGCGACGGAATGGGGTCTGCGGGTGCGAAGAACAGGAAAAACCTTTCCGATTAGGCGGCTGAACCTGCCCTTCGTGGTCTCTCAGCCATTAATGCCATACGACTTTACTTAAGTTTACTGTAACAGCTTAAAATATAACCATCACATACAAAATGTTGTGAAAAGATGGACATATGATTGCGTTTCATTGGCAGAACACCGAATAAATGCAACAAATATACTAAAGACATTGCTTACATCACCCTTGTTTGTCCTCTTCTGTATTACTGCTGTGCCTCATGGATCGTTACCTGACACTACTCGCGAAGGACATCCAAAAATTCCAAGGAAGATCAGCTTGTTTTGTATTACAGATACATAGGCGAGAGAGTGTCGTAGATATAATAAGCGAGTTGGTTTGGCAATCAATATCACAAAGGAGTATTTCGTTGCGGCGTGATATTTTCACGAATACATGGAGAGAAACGACCCTCATAAGGTAAATCAAAGTTCGCACTCGCACAGAATGATTTAGATGTTCATGTTTCCCATGTGCTATACGCGACTAGAACGATCGAGAAATAGCCTGAATGTCGTTCTGTGAATCCTACAGCGAAGCATTGGAGTGTGAATTACAGAGTACTCATGTCGATGTAGACGTACATAGTGCGACTCCAATGCTACAAACACATTTTTATTGTGTGGTTTCACCGCCAGACACCACACTTGCTAGGTGGTAGCCTTTAAATCGGCCGCGGTCAGTTAGTATACGTCGGACCCGCGTGTCGCCACTATCAGTGATTGCAGACCGAGTGCCGCCACACGGCAGGTCTAGTCTAGCGAGACTCCCTAGCAATCGCCCCAGTTGTACAGCCGACTTTGCTAGCTATGGTTCACTGTCTACATACGCTCTCATTTGCAGAGACGACAGTTTAGCATAGCCTTCAGCTACGTCATTTGCTACGACCTAGCAAGGCGCCATATTCAGTTACTATGTCTCCTGAACAGATAATATTGTGACTCATGTACCGTCAAGAGCGACGTTCATCATTAATGGATTAAAGTTAAGTATCAAACTAATTACGTCCGCTTTCTGAATTATAATTCCTTGTCATGTTCCAGACCTCGCGTCAGTATAGTTCTTTCCTTCTCACGCCAGCCTGTGTGAGCTAAAACGCGTGCATTTCGGTCTCCTCTAGTAACACGGTGTTGGCTCTTCCGCCAACACAAAATATTGTATGAAGTTAGTTTAGTTATTTTACGGGATCCAGTTCTGTAGTTTTCCTGTATCAATTCGTATTGTAAGGACAGTAATAACGAAGCCCTTGATATCCCAACACCAAAACCGACGCCACTTAATAACGGAGTGGAACCACAAATTACAGAAAACTGCTTCAGAATTCGACTTAAATTACTAAACATTGGTTTGGGTAGGAACACGACCAAATGCATATTTACTCAGTAGATTAAAATTGCTGAGTGGATCAGGATCTGCAGAGGCTGCTATGTTAAACAGATAGAAATTGGCGGCATAAGTTCCGTATAGAGAATATTTAGCAACCAGCTTTCTGAAATATTCTTGAAGAGAGAAAGGTAATGATCCATAAAGAATTTAAGTTTGAGCTTGTTGTACAGCATGAAAAATTTCAAACCGGTATAAGCATGCCCATTTTTTACATGTTATTTCGTGCTCTCGTATATTATTTGATAAGTATACAGCATTGACAGTTAAATGTTCATCATATCAATCACCTGATAGTACAACATAATTGTGATGTTAGAAAGAACGTCATATGAACACCTCGTTCATGATGTTGTCATTCACTTCATAGTCGTTACCAGAGTGTAGATGTATATGTTTCGGATCCTGCATATTATCTTCGGTTAAATGTTTACTTGTAGCGCCAAAAATATTTTCTTTTTGCATAAACATCAAATAGGCGTGACTTACTTATCTCTTAAAATGAAATTATCAAACTTTTTTGCCAGACGCACAAAAGCTGCTATGTTTGTGGCAAACACTTGTGAAAATCGTGAATTGTACAAAGGCTTGAGATTCAATGTATGGCCAACAGTACCGCAGATGCAACTAATCACACGTGAGCAACAATCCAATAACTACAGAGAGCATAATGATGATGATGATGATGATGATGATGATGATACACTGAAGAGCCAAAGAAACTGGTACACCTGCCTAATATCGTGTAGGGCGACAGGGAGCACGCAGAAGTGCCGCAACACAAAGTGGCTTCAACTCGACTAATTTCTGAAGTAGTGCTGGAGGGAACTGACACAATGAATCCTACATGGCTGTCCACAAATCCGTAAGAGTAGGAGGGGGTGGAGATCTCTTCTGAACTGCACTTGCAAGACATCCCAGATATGCTCTATAATGTCCTTGTCTGTGGAATTTGATGGCCAGCGGAAGAGTTTCAACTCAGACAAGTGTTCCTGGAGCCACTCTGTAGCAATTCTGGATATGGGTGGTGTGTCGCATTGTCCTGCTGGAATTGCCCAAGTCCGTCGCAGTTGCGAAGGAAGAAGTGCGGTTGCAGCGTTTTCACACGAATGTGCATATACAAATGTTGGTTGAAAAATGTTATTGCAAATTTTGGCTCTCGCGTAAGTCTCAGGGGATGATTTCCACACCCGCGCATTTGTTATCGTTTTGAATTAATTATTCACTTAGACATAAGTACAGTTTATGCTAGGGAACGAGAATCAGGCGATTATTATATTAAAATCAGTTTTTCACGACACAGTTCAATCACTATTTATTGGCGTTGTCCTTTTCTTTCACACAATGGAATTATCACTGGTGAGACGGTTTACAGTTTTACTTTAATAATAATTTGACTCCGAGCCCCCAATAGCAGTAATGTGAGCTGCTATAATCGAAAGTTATTCAATCAATTAGAACAGAACCACAAGTCCCACTGTTCTTTGTTGTAACAATTTTGGCGCGAAATCACAGTTCGCCACATGTTCACTTACGACGATGTATACCACGTAAATCGCACTCACACAAATAATCGTAGCACTTCCAGTTCACCAAATATATGCTTGAACAATTGCACTATTAAACAATACTCTTTGTCGAAATAAATGGACGCGAAAAAGAATTCTCAAGCGACCACATGGGCCACCCTCAAGTGAAGTGGGGCTTGCTCGCCACCCACCCTCCAAAACGACTGACCATAGACTTTTTTTTTTCCTGATTGGAGGAGGCGGGCACATGGAGAACCTAATGTTCTTTGGTGCCTTAGCTTAACTTATGTACTGCTGTTGGGGCACAATTTATTATTTCAGTTGGGATTTTTCCTGTGTGATCTTACATTTTCTTGGCTAGTGAGGATGTTAAGACCCTGGCATTCGCCCAAGTGCAGGAGGGAAACCTCTCGAAAACCTCCGCAAGGGTCATTGTGTTGATGTTAATTGTTGTGCTTCTGCCTTTGTTGATTAATTGTGGCTTTCGTCTTCTGTCAGATGCTTTAGTATTTCCGTTGTGATGTTTTGATTGGATCCGTCTTCTATTACCATGCACTCTTTGATTATTTTCGGTGGGAATGGGTATTTATACTGTGGGTAATTAAATTCTGTGGGCGCGTAGTTTAAGAGATCTGTTGTTAGGGTTTTGTTCGTTGTCCTGTTGTTGCCAATTCTCGCTGTCAGTGTGATCCATCTGCATTTTATGGCGATAACTTTGGTGGTTTGATATACAGTTTCGTTTCTTGTTCGTCCATTGAACCGTCCTGCTATTCTTAGTATTTTTCTCTCTAGTGCCATTAGCCTCTAGGTGCTATTTTTGCTAGCTAACCAGACTGGGGCGGCGTATTCTAGTACTGGTCTTACAGATGCTTTGTAGGTGTAAAGTAGGGTCTCGTTACTTGCCCCGTCTGCCCTGCCTCTTATTAGTTTAATTAGGTTGCACCTGTTGCTTGCTTTGCTTTGTTTATTGTTTTTTGTATGTCGCTTGTCCATGTCAAGGTTTTGTCTATGATTATTCCTAGGTAGGTGGCTGTAGTTTTTGGTTTTATTGCTTCTCCCCATAGTCGTATATTCGTTTTCGGTAGTGCTAGATTGGTTGTTTCTGAGTAGTGCTTATGGTTGCAGATGATCAGCTGGGTTTTCTGCGCATTTGGTTTAATTCTCTATTTTCGCAGCCACAGCTCCAGTTTATTGATGTAAGTGTTTGTCTTCCTGTTTATTTCGTTGACATCGTGCGCGTGACACCAATAGGCCGTGTCGTCGGCGTATAGGGCTAGCCCTTCGTTCCAGCTTGTGGGGTGCGGGATGTCAGATGAGAATCGCTCCCTGTGGTACACCTGCCTCTGGGTGGAAAGGTTCCGAGCGGCTTCCGTTGACATAAACTCTGGATGGTCTGTTATCGAGTATGTTTGACAGAAGTGTGGTCAGTTGGGTCGGTATTCCTAGCTCATGTAGTTTATAGTATAGTCCTTTGTGCCACACTCTGTCAAACACCCCTTCTATGTCAAGGAAGAAGCCTGCAGCGTGGTTGGTCAAGTTTACTCCTTCTGTTAGTCCGCTGCAGACCCTTAGTATGGGGTCGATCGTGGCATGGTGCTTGCGGAAGCCAGCCTGCGTTTTGGGTACTAGCTGCTTCGTTTTGGCGAAGGTTAGTATTCTTTTATTTAGAACCGATTCGAAAGTCTTTCCGATTACGGAGAGTAGTGTTCCTGGTCGGTAGGATTTTGGATTGTTTGGGGCTTTCCCCGGCTTTAGGATCATTATAATTTTTGCCTCTTTCCATTTGTTTGGCACTGCTTGTAGTCTGAGAGCGGCGTTGTAGAGGGGGCTGAGGCAGTCGATTAGTTGTTTTCTTGGGGCTAGTCGCAGTTGCCATCGTGTTATGCTGTCTAGTCCTGGCGCATTGTTGGGACCTTTTTGTAATGATTCTTCTATCTATTCTGGCATGATGACATTCGTGAGTTTGGCCTCTTCTTCTGTTGGGACGTTTGGTGTCATGAGTGTTGCGGCTATGTTTTTATTTACGTGTTCCTCGTGGTCTGCGTCGAAGTATGCGTTTGTTGCGTGCTGATATGTCTCTTCTAGGACTGATTTGAAAATATCTGCCTTTCCTTGTCATTTGTGGTGACGGTGTCTTTGTAAGGTAGAGGGGGATCGGCATTGTGTGTAAGGCCGCCAATCCGTTTGAAAGTTTGCCAGAGTTTAGTGCCTTGTGTGTGATTGAGGTGTCGGCAGGCTTGTCCACCTTTCCGATCTGTATTCTTGGAGCTGACGTTTGATTAGGGCGTTCAGTTGATTCCATTCTTGTTTGTAATGGGTACAGCCCGTTCTCTTGAATAGTTTGTACATCTGCCTCTTGTCTTTAATGGTATTTAGTATCCTTTGTGGGATTCTTTCGGTATGTGGCTTGATGATCTTCGTTGGGGCGTTATCTTCGACTGCTTTGCTTATGGCGTGAGCTATTGTGTCGTTGTATGCGTTTAGTTGTTCGATGTTCGTTATGTCTTCTGGTGTGAGTAATGATGATTTCAGCTGATTTTCACATTCTTTTATCTTTAGTTTGCTGGTGTCAGTTATTATCTGCCGCTGGTTTTGTGCTAGTGGGGCAGAGAAGAGCGCTGTCTGAAAAATGGGGAAGGTGGTCGCTCCCCACGCTGTCTGCAGCCCAGGGGAGATTTATTTGACCGATTAAAGAGTCGCTGCATAAGACATGATCGGGTGATGAGGAGCCCCTGTGGCTGATGAAGGTTGGTGCTACGTTGGCGAGTCTTGTTAGTTTTGTATCCTCGTCCTCTAGGTATGATTGGAGTTCGTGTCCGTTTCGGTTCGTAGTCGTGTCGCCGAAGGATTCCGCTCTTGCGTTGAGGTCGTCCATGATTAGGCATTGTCCCAGGTTGCACAGATAGTTAAAGAAGTCTGTCTGGATCGGTTCTCTTGGTGGGGTGTAGATTGTGACTACGTAGAAGTGGAGCTTTGGGGTTTTGATTTTGAGGACTATGGCTTGTATGTTCTCGTAGTCGTCTGGAATGTCGATTTTAATGGCCGGGATGTTCTTATTATGGAAGACTGCTACCCCTCCTGTTGGTCTGGTTACGTTTGGGACATCTTTCCTGTAGCAGATGTAGTCTTTTTTTTTTTAGTGGAAGGCTGCTGGCTTTCGTTTCTAGGACGCCAGAAATGTCTATTTGTTCTTTTTGTACAAGGTGTTCTAGTAGGCGTTGTTTGGGGCGGAATCCGTTGGCATTCACAAAGCCGATCGTGGCTGACTTGGCTGTTTCACCCGCCATCTTGAGGTCGGGATGTGTGTTAGGCCTTTTGTTGCTTAGGAGTCGGTCGGTTTTGTTTTGTTGTTGGGTTTGTCCCTTTTGGCGTGGTTTTCGTCTTGCAGTTGTTCCTGCGCTTACGGCAGGCTGGGGAGAGGGTCGGTGGTTTGTTCTAGGCAGCGGATGGTGGCTGTTTGTTGATTGTTTGTAGGTGGAAGTGTACGTTGTTGTTGATGGGCACAGGGTTAATTTTGAGGGAGAAGAATTTCTTTGACACTTCATTGATGGTGTCTGTAATTTTTGTCTTCGTTTCCGGTAAGATATTGATGAGTGCCGTTGTCATTACTCGTAGGAAATCCTCAACCTTCACGAATTTTTCGTCTGACCCCTGGCCAAGATGGCCACTCCATTATATAGGCTTGGACGTCTATTCCCCTGGTTATGCAAGTGCCAATCTCACCAGTTAAGGTTACAAATTTTGATACATACATCCCTCGACAGAAATAAGTTCACCACCGGAACCGCGCTAAAAAGTACATCTTATGTACTATGTTACATTAATTTCTACGATTATTCCACCGCCAGTAAATAAAGTTTTTAGTTTTTGCGAAGTTTCGCCACTTAGCGCAAATTAGTTTGTTTACATCCGTGCTGCAAAGTTTTAACATAGAACTGCATGTAGCACCGGTTTTAAACGTAATCTATAGCGATCGACACATTGCGCTGCTCAAAATCTTCATATCTATAATAATTAATCATGGGCGATAAATGTTAATAATAATTTCCAAACAATGAAAACTATTGCAAGTTAAATGTATAGTATAACTTAACTAGTTTAAAATACGTGCGATGCCACCCAAAATATTATACAGTGCCGTTCTTTAAGTCATGAATTTTCTATTGAATTTTATAAACAATTTTCCCTCAAACTTTGTTTATTGCTCTTTACGGGCTTAATTATTTATGAATCGTAACATATAACTATGGCACTCGATCCGCTATGACGAAACGTTTTTGAGTGCTCGCTCATCCCTGTAAGTCGGTATTTAGAGTTTTTATTAATCTTTCAGTATTCGTGATATTAACCGATTTTGAGGTTACTATAACTTTTGCGTCTCGTGACATGAAGTAAAGATCGATCTTTCAGACGGTGCATATTGCTGACCGCAATCCACTGCCGCATCGCTCTTCACCGTAAGTTACATAGTTTTCGCGTAATGCGCGAAAAACCAAACAATGCCCCAAGCTGCGGGCCACGTGGTCGCCCGGGCCGGAGACCGACCGTTGCAAATCTCGCACGGGCGCGGCACGCGCTTCCGCGAATCGCGCGCCTTATAGCGTGCTCACTCTCCACAAAGCAATCCTTGCGTACTAGAAACATCCATCTAGTAACGGGGGTTTGTACCGTCACACAGTGCACAATGGACATGAATGGACACAGGTGATCAGACAGGATTCTTACGTACGTGTCACCTGTCAGTCATATCTGGACGTATCAGGGTCCCATATCACTCCAACTGCACACGCCCACATTATTACAGAGCCACCATCAGCTTCAACTGTCCTCTGCAGACATGCAGGGTCCATGGACTCATGAGGTTGTCTCCATTCCCATACACGTCCATCTTCTCGATACAATTCGAAACGAAACTCGTCCCACCAGGCCACATGTTTCCAGTCATCAACAGTTCAATGTCGGAGTTGATGGGACCACGCGAGACATAAAGCTTTGTGTCGTGCAGTTATCAAGGGTAGACCAGTGGGCCTTCGGCTCCGAATGCCCATATCGGTGATGTTTCGTTGAATGGTTTGCAAGCCGGCCGGTTCTAGGCGCTACAGTCTGGAACCGCGCGACCGCTACGGTCGCTGGTTCGAGTCCTGCCTCGGACATGGATGTGTGTGATGTCCTTTGGTTAGTTAGGTTTAAGTAGTTCTAAGTTCTAGGGGACTGATGTCCTCAGAAGTTAAGTCCCCTAGAGCTCAGAGCCATTTGAACCATTTTGAATGGTTTGCAAGCTGACACTTGTTGATGGCGCAGCATTGAAATCTGCAGCAATTTACGAAAGAGTTGCACTTCTGTCACGTAGAATCATTCTGTTCAGTCGTCGTTGGTCTCTTTCTTGCAGTATCTTTCTCTAGCCGCAGCGATGTCGAAGATTTTGTGTTTTACCGGATTGCTGATATTCATGGTAAACTCGTGAAATCGTCGTGCGGGAAAATCCCCATTTCATCGCTACCTCGGAGATGCTGTGTCCCATCGCTCTTGGACTATAACATCACGTTCAAACAAACTTAAATCTTGCTAACTACCGTTGTAGCAGTAGTAACTGATCTAAAACCTGCGCCACACACTGGTTTTATATAGGTGTTGCCGACCGCACCGCCGTATTCTGGCTGTTTACATACCTCTGTATTTGAATACGCATATACGCATGCCTATACCAGTTCCTTTGGCGTCTCAGTGTAAATAGTCCCACACTCAAGATATGAGCGTTCGGGAGCATTTGCCGAAGTTCTGCACGGCCATTCCTGGCAAGACCCTAGTGGAGGTGGTTTTCCGTTGCCTACCTCCGACTTGCTAGGAAGTGTATACCTGTGTCATGGGGATGACAATGGTAAGTACTTGTACATTGTATTGTTGGGATTGTGTTGTTATGGATGAAAGGAAGGAAGATGGTGAAACCGGGTGTCTGCACATAACCTACTCCTCGTGAATAGCATGAAGGGGGCTGCTGAGCTTAACGTCCCTGTCTGACAGACGAATCGCCAGCCACACTGTCATATGCCCTCACTTCTTGAGACACCGGTGAGGTTTGAAATTTGACCCAGGACATTTCTGCAAAAACTGTTGATCAGGAACTTTACGCCACCTTCCGCTACTCGCCAAATACCCACAGTGAAAATTTCATCTACCACCAGGATTCGAAGGGGTTTGCCTCTGAGTTGAGCACCACCACACAATCGTGCGTAAACGACCACTGCTGCGGAAGGGATAGGCAAACGAGCCGGATCTGGAAAACTTATTCTCTACATAAAAATCCGATGTTTGACGCTACCTTTAAGTAATAATTTCCTGTTTGATCTATACCTGAAGATGCACAAGAGCCTGAAAGTTGTAGCACAGAATTGATTATTTTAGAATTTAGAATTAGTTACCAAGTAGATGGTGTCAAACATTTTGTTCAAATGTGTGTGAAATCTTATGGAACTGAACTGCTAAGGTCATCAGTCCCTAAGGTTACACACTACGTAACCTAAATTATCCTAAGGACAAACACACACACCCATGCCCGAGGGAGAGCTCGAACCTCCGCCGGGACCAGCCGCACAGGCCATGACTGCAGCGTCTCAGACCGCTCGGCTAATCCCGCGCGTCGTCAAGCATTTTATTATTAATGTGAGGAAGTTGATACAGTGAAAGGTATGAACACAGCACTATGAATGTTTATTACGTACATGAAATAATTCAATCTGTATCTCTGCGTAACCTGTCTTACAGAGCAACTGGCGAAACCATGGAATTGAGAGCTTTCGGATGTACCTTTGTTCGTTTTTTAATTTACTGATTCTGCCTAGTATCCCAACAATCATCTTCTCAGCGTTAGTCATCCGTCTGTCTACTAACACGTTTCATGTAACGCCTGGTGCACTAGCGGTATAACGCGTGCCCTGATGCCGAGAAGTCGCGGAATCGAATCCCGGTCGCCTCACGGAAATTTTCATTCTGACTTTAATCTAGTCTTCACCTCTCAATGGTGTGAGAGTTCTCCGGGCACGATACGTGATTAGGGTTCGACAGTAAACTATAGGTTTCGTTTCTACAACTGGATAACTGGGCCACTGAGCCACACGAAAGTAATTAAATTATGTGATCAAAAGTATCCGGTCACCTGGCTGAAAATGACAAGTTCGTGGTGCCCTCCATCGGTAATGATGGAAATCAGTATGGTGTTGGCCCATCCTTAACCTTGATGAGAGCTTCCACTCTCGCAGGCAAATGTTCAGTCAGCTGCCAGAAGGTTTCTTAGGGAATGGCAGCCCATTCTTCATGTAGTGCTGCACTTAGGAGAGGTATCGATGTCGGTCGGTGAGGCCTAGTACGAAGTCGGTGTTCGAAAACATCCCAAAGGTGTTCTATACGATTTAGGTGAGGACTGTGCAGGCCAGTCCATTACAGGGATGTTATTGCCGTCTAACCACTCCGCCACAGGCCGTGCCATATGAACAGGTGCTCGACCGTGTTGAAAGATGCAACAGTGAGAAGTAAGAAGGGGCTTAAAGCATCAATGTAGGCCTGTGCTGTGATAGTGCCACACCAAACAAGGGGTGCAAGTCCCCTCCATGAAAAACACTACCACACCATAACAACAGAGCCTCAGAATTTTACTGTCGGCAGTACACATGCTAGCAGATGACGTTCACCGGATAATTGCCATACCCACACTCTGCTATCGGATCGCCACATTGTGTACAGTGATTCGTCACTCCACTCAATGTTTTTCCACTGTTCAGTGGTCCAATATTTGGGTGCTTAAGCCAAGCGAGGCGTCGTTTGGCATCTACCGGCGTGATGTGTGGCTTATGAGCAGCCGCTCGACCATGAAATCAGTTTTCTCACCTCCTGCCTGTCATAGTACTTGCAGTGGATCCTGATGCAGTTCGGGATTCCTGTGTGATGGTTTGGATAGATGTCTGCCTGTTACGCATTTGGACCCTCTTTAACTGTCGACGGTCTCTGTCAGTCAACAAACGAGGTCGCCTGTACGCTTTTGTGCTGTGCGTGTCTCTTCACGTTTCCTCTTCACTATCACATTGGAAACAGTGGACCTAGGGATGTTTAGGAGTGTGGAAATATCGCGTACAGACGTATGACAAGTGACACCCAATCACCTGACCACGTTCAAAGCCCGTGAATTCCGCGGAGCACCCCAGTCTGCTCTCTCACGATATCTGACTACTGAGGTTGCTGATATGGAGTACCAGGCAATAGGTTGCAGCACAATGCACCTAATATGAAAAACGTGTGTTTTTGGGGGTATTCGGATACTTTTGATCACATAGTGTACTTCATCAATCATACATTACGTAACTTATTGTTGTAGAAACCTATGTCATGCACTTTTATCTGTGTAGGACGCACAGAGTAACGCCATATTTAAAGCTTATACTGTGCTCGAGGTGGAACTAGAACTCGCAACCTCCAGTTTATGACCCAGGAAGGCTTCCTCGAACATACGTAGACCAGCCTTTGCGATGATAGTTCAGTTCGTGTTTCCGATAGCCCTTGCAGATCGACCAACACCTGGCACGGAAGACACAATTTTCAAATACATGTCTCCTACAATCCGAATCTTGCAACTGACGCCCTACGTCTACTAACATTTCAACTCTCTCTTTGTCTCCTGCTTCAGATTCGCATCTATTGTCATCCTCTTACTTAATTACGTCTTCGCAGTTTCGATAAATAGAAAAGGTATTACTCCTCTAAGTCCGAAAAGTACTACACACAACATTTGGTTACTCATTCATAAAACAACTATAACTTTCGTTAATTCAAAAACTTGAAAGAAAAATCTGTTACGAATAAAGATAAATCTAGAATAAATAGGTTTAATTTTAAGTATCTCTATGCTGAATTGTATACCATTTGTCCACACATAGACGAAAACCTTTTTTTCGTGTTTTCAGTCAAATGTTCCCCATTCCTGTTTCAGGGATGACAGACATTTGAAATACAAGACTATGCAGAATGCAGAATACAGTTTATACCGTTGGCAGAGGTGTGAAGCTCCCGACTTTCGCCTCCAGCACATGTTACAGCGACGCAGTGAAGCCAGAAGAAATGGTGCATCACAGAAATAAGTGTAAGGGCCCATGACGAGTGGTGACCTACTCTCTGACGTCGAAGAAACGGCAACCGTATCACTGGAGTTTGTCAGCGCGGCAGCTGCGTTGACTTTCCGCCTCATACCAGATTTCAGTTAGAGAACAATTCAGCATGCAACAGAACAGTCCTCCGCGAGCGATAGACTATCTCGCCCCTAATACTCACTAAGCAAGTTAAATTAAGAACGAACTCAGTAAAAAGTAGTTTGAGTTAGTTCGTATCGGTTTCCGCTGAACCTGGCATGGCGTGGAGGGTCGGTATGGATGGAGGACTGTCCTAAATACGGAATAATTTCGGGCAGATAAATGAGTATTCGTTCACGCAGATCCGATCTCTGGCTGGCAACGTTCCAGGAAAAGGAGCCCATCAGAGTAAGGCCAACGTTTTAATAGAGGAAAAGAATCCATTATAGCAGAAGTGAACATATAGAAATATACAGGGTAGCTTTGGCGAAGAGGTGGCATAAAGACCATACGAAGGAGATGTATTTTACACACAGCAGATTTTTTTTTTGTCACAGAAAAAGCCACCTATTTAAACCACGGTGAGAGGAGAGAAGTAATTTTGTTCTTTAGATGATTGAAAGCTGCGCACATCACACTAAACACTGTTGCAGGATAAGTGCTCAGGTTTTACTGTACATCAGGGCAGGAGCTGTAATTAATAAGTATTGTATAACTTCAAATGACCTCTTGTTTCGTTTGTTTTAGATTCCATTGACTTAGATGTTTGTTTTACACATCTTTATTTCCTCCAAAATCCATTAATTTCTGAGAAAATCAAATCAAAACGTGACAGATGGAATAAAAGTAAGTAAACTATTAAATATCCCAAAAATAAGCGCCATAGCTGTTTATACATTTATCCCACTGCGGCAGAAGACGGTCAGTGTCTTCATGAATATATGTGTGTCGTGGCCTAAGAACCATGATTGTACCCAGGTGTGCTCCTCTTCGTCCGAAGTAAATCGGTGGCCACGAATGTCTTTCTCCGTGGCTTTAAAAATAAGTTAATCGTACGGGGACAGATTGGAACTGCATGGAGGACGCGTAAGGGCTTCCCAGCGAAACTTCTGCAGCGTAGTCCAAACAGTCTTGGTAGCATGTGGGCGGGCATTATCCTGCAACAGAATGATGCCGTCCGTCAACATTCCTCGGCGTGTGGACTTACGGCGCGTTTCAGTTTTTGCACAGAGCCCACGCACCTCTGTGCGTTAATTTTAGCAACGTGTTCCAGAAAGTGAAAGAGCAGCGGGCCCTTGCAGTCAAAGAAAACGGTCATCATGACTTTCCCGGAGCTCATTAGAGTAATTTTAATTACTGCATGTTGTATTGCTGTGGACGTGTAAATTACACAACAAGGCTTTAATCTTGATGGAAGGTAGAAACTCTTTTCGCAACATATTATTTTTCTTGAATCCATTGCCTCCCGCACCATAGTTTGAATGTATGACAGTTTCACATTCACTGTAAAAAATAAAATAAAATGAAATAAAATTAAAGTCAGATGGCCAGAAGGATTAATGGAATCACCAGAAATCTTATCTACAGCAGAACACCGTTTATATAAGCAACATATCACAGTATGAAAGTAAGTGCATAGTTTATTGCGGAATATTTTAGCGCATGAAGTGTGACTTTAGGAACGGGATGGACTGGAACTATGTGGGATACAGGTTACGATCTGGGCCCGCTAAAATCATACAGGTTCTGGATGTTGTCTGCTGCATCTCCCATTATATTTGATGCACCTGGATCTCTACATTATGAGCACTATGAGGACGATGTAGCTGTCATACAGATTGTCCCACCCCCCCAGGGGATCCACAACTCTTTTGTGGATACGTGTGTAGCGAGCACGGGACCCCGAGCTAATGTGGCCCTCCTTCCTTTCCAGGCTGCATACCTTCCTTTTCCGCATCCTGCCCTATCCCCCATCTTCGCCCCCCCTCCCCTCACCTCTGGCTCTTTCCTTCCCTTTCTCCCCCTCTGGGCGTATGGTTTGTGCCTACGTCTGCTTGTATGTCTTCATCCTTCCTTTGTCCTTCTCTTTTCCTTACCTCTTCTCTTTACCCTTTTCTCCGCTGCGGCGTTTGAGACCTCTCTTCTTTCCTTTCCCTTTCCTTGTTTTTCCCTTTCTCTTTCTTCCTCCCTGTGAGTGTCTGAAGGCCGACCCACGCATTTTCGTGCGTAGCCGGTGACGGGGTAACGCGTAATTCCCCGCCCCGGGTATACAGGTAGGACACGTATGTACCCCCTGGTAAGGGCCAGGCCCAGGGAGGGGTGATTACCCGAGCTGATACCTACCGAAAGTGTCGATTGGTCCGTCCGTTTGTCGGGAGGTGTGACCTGAAGTGTGAACAATCGCCTAAGGCGGGAGTGCCCTCAGAGAGGGCCCCCACAAGGGAGGAGCGCGCCATCGGACACGCCGGTAATCATGGGGGATTCTTCCGCAATGGTTTCCACATCTTCCACTATGTCTGCTCACAAGCGTAAGTTCACTGAGTCTCAGCCACAGACAGTTCTTCCACCGTTGCCACAGTTCCTTGTTGTTTCTCGGTCTAACGGAGGTCACGACTTCTCCACGGTCAACCCTTTCATTATTCAGAAAGGTGTCGACGCAATTGCAGGTCCGGTAAAGTCTTGTTCCAGATTACGGAATGGCACCTTGTTGTTAGAAACAGTCAGTGCCCTCCTGGCACAAAAATTGCTGCGTACTTCACTGCTCCACACCTTCCCTGTCCGGGTTGAAGCGCACCGCACTTTAAATTCCTCACGTGGAGTCGTTTATACACGCTCCCTCGACGGATTGTCTGACGAAGAAATTCAGCACTACTTGTCTGACCAGGGCGTAACGGCTGTTCATAGAGTTATGAAAAGGGTTGACACGAACATCATTCCAACCCGCACTGTTTTCTTGACATTTGACAAAGTTCAACTCCCATCGAAAATCAAAGCAGGCTATGAGATAATTTCTGTTCGTCCTTACGTCCCAAACCCTACGCGTTGCTATCGGTGTCAGCGGTTCAATCACACCAGCCAGTCCTGTTCCAATCCGGCCAAATTTGTTACGTGTGGCAAGGATGCCAATGAGGGTGCTTGTCCACCTCCATCCCCTCGTTGTATCAACTGTATGGGTGACCACGCTGCTTCCTCTCGAGATTGCCCCATTTTTAAAGACGAAAAGCTCATCCAGGAAATCAGAGTGAAGGAAAAGGTGTCGACCTTCGCTGCTCGAAAATTATTCGCCAGTCGACAGCCCACTGTGCCTCAGACAGGAAAATACAGCACTGTCCTTGCTTCTCCTCGGCCAACAGAGGAGGTGGCCATGCAGACTTGCGACCTCACCTTTAGTGCCACGGTCGTCAGATCGGCCAGCGAAAAGATCGCCCGTTCAACCTCACCACTTTCGCCTGCCCCCTCTATGGCTCACCCTTCATCGGGTTCTGCTAAATCTCGAGCCCAAAAGTCGGACACCAAGATTTAGAAAAAAGAGCATACTCGTGAAGAGTAAGCACCACCTGGCGGAAATCGCCCTCGGCCGTCTTCTGTGTCACCGAGGCGCATTGCTGGTGGGCGATCAACCGGCCGACGCTGGTGGCAGGAGCTGCTCCTGAACAACCTATGGATCAGAATCTTCTGCCTTCGGCTGAATGCCATTCCATGCTGTCGGTCGCAAGCTCTGAGCAGTCGTTGAGTTGACGGCAACCTTGGTCACATTCCTCCATTTTCTGTTCACCCTATGTCCATTATCCACTGGAATATCCGCGGCATTCGAGCCAATCGGGATGAATTATCGATCCTCTTACGATCCTACTCGCCGGTCATCTTCTGTCTTCAGGAAACAAAGCTGCGTCCCCATGACTGCTTTGTTCTCCCCCATTTTCAGTCCGTCCGATTTGATCTCCCCTCTGTTGAAGGCACTCCTGCCCATGATTCTTCTCCATGATACTCAGCATTATCACCCAATCCCCTTAAACACTTCCTTCCAAGCTGTCGCTGTCTGTCTTTCCCTTTCTGGATATTACTTTTCTCTTTGTACTGTATACATTCCATCGTCCACACCAATGGCACGAGCTGATCTCCTTCATCTTATTGGTCAGCTTCCGCCCTCCTATTTGCTGGTTGAGGACTTCAATGCCCACCACCCGCTTTGGGGATCTCCACATCCTTGTCCACGTGGTTCACTATTGCTAGACGTCTTCCACGAAGCGGATCTAGTTTGCCTCAACACTGGGGTCCCTACATTTTTGTCTGCCTCCACGACAAATTTCTCTCATTTGGACCTTTCGGTCGGTACTGTTCCGCTAGCTCGGCGCTTCGAATGGTTCGCCCTTGATGATACACACTCGAGTGACCACTTTCCATGTGTCCTTAGACTGCCGCCTCAACTGCTATATATGCGCCCAAGCCGATTGGACACTTTTTTCGTCTCTAGCGACATTCGATGACCGTCACTTTCCTAGCGTCGACGATGAGGTCACACATATTACAGACGTTATTCTTACAGCTGCGGAACGTTCAATACCACGCACCTCCGCATTGCCCCCCCCCCCCCCCCAGTTCCTTGGTGGACCGAGGCATGCCGTGACGCAATACGTGAGCGTCGACGTGCTCTTCGCGTTTTCCGCCACCATACTACTTTGGTCAACTGTATCCGCTATAAGCAGTTCCGTGCGCGATGCCGTCGCGTCATCCGCGATAGCAAGAAGGAAGAAGGCAAGCTGGAAATTCTTTACAAGCTCATTTAACAACTTCACTCCCTCCTCGGAAGTTTGGAGTCGGATTCGACGGTTATCTGGCGCGCCTAGTTTCTCCCCGGTCTCTGGGCTCACTGTCGCGCATGATACGTTAGTGGACCCCGTCGCAATTTCTAACTCATTGGGTCAATACTTTGCTGAGATTTCGAGCTCTACAAATTACCCGCCAGCGTTTCTCCCGATGAAACGTGCAGCGGAAGTGCAACCTCTTGCTTTCTCCTCTCAAAATCGCGAAAGCTATAATACTGTTTTCTCCATGCGGGAACTCCTACATGCACTCTCTTCTTCTCGCTCCTCCGCCCCAGGACCGGATGGTATCCACATCCAAATGTTGCTGCATTTATCAACCCATAGTCTGCGTTACCTCCTTCGCCTTTATAATAGAATTTGGACCGACAGTACTTTTCCCAGACGATGGCGGGAAGCTATCGTCCTTCCTGTTCCGAAACCTGGAAAGGACAAACATCCCCCCTCTAGCTATCGCCCCATTTCTCTCATGAGCAGTGTATGGACCATATGGTGAATTGCGGTTTAGCCTGGTGGCTGGAGTCTCGATGTCTTTTAACACCTGCCCAATGCGGTTTCCGAAAGCATCGTTCTGCAGTTGACCATCTTGTTGCTCTCTCCACTTATATCATGAACAATTTTCTCCGGAAACGCCAAACAGTAGCAATATTTTTTGATCTGGAGAGAGCATACGATACCTGTTGGAGGACAGGCATCCTCCGCACACTGTTCTCTTGGGGCTTTCGAGGTCGGCTGCCCCTTTTTCTTCGCGAATTTATGGCAGAGCGCACATTTAGAATGCGGGTGAACACTACTCTCTCTCGTACTTCCTCCCAAGAAAACGGGGTACCCCAGGGCTCCGTGCTAAGTGTTGTACTGTTTGCCATTGCCATAAATCCAATTATGGATTGTCTCCTTCCTGATGTCTCGGGCTCCCTCTTTGTGGACGATTTTGCGATATACTACACCTGTCAACGGACCAGTCTTCTTGAACGACGGCTTCAAGGATGTCTCGATCGCCTCCACTCTTGGAGCATCGAAACCGGCTTCCGTTTTTCTCCCAGTAAGACCGTTTGTGTTAATTTTTGGTGACGTAACGTGTTTCTTCCACCCTCCTTACATCTAGGACCTGTCAACCTTCCGTTTTCGGACGTCGCTAAATTCTTGGGTCTTATGTTTGACAGAAAAACTGTGCTGGTCCTCCCACGTTTCCTATCTTTCGGCTCGCTGTCTGCGATCCCTCAACACCCTCCGTGTCCTGCCTGAATGGTACCTCCTGGGGAGCGGACCGAGTGGTCCTTCTCCGCCTCGATCGCGCCTTATTGCGCTCGAAATTGGACTATGGAAGCATAGTCTACTCCTCTGCTCGGCCGCCTGTTCTTCGGCGTCTCGACTCTATCCACCACCGTGGATTACGTTTGGTGTCTGGCGCTTTTTACACCAGCCCCGTGGAAAGCCTTTATGCTGAGACTGCTGACCCTCCGCTGTCCAATCGGCGAGCAGTCCTTCTGAGTAGTTATGCTAGCCATGCCTGCTAATCCAGCCCATGACATTTTTTTCGACACCTCCTTGGATGTAGGGTATGCAGGCCGCCCTTCCTCCCTACTACCACCGGGAGTCCGCTTCCGTCAATTGCTCCATTCTCTTTCCTTCCGCTTTCCTAAAACCTTCTTGACAACTTGGGGTACAGCACCGCCTTGGCTCCGTCCCCGGATCTGCCTGCTCCGTGACCTTTGTCAATTTTCCAAGGATGGTACCCCTTCACTTGTTTATCGTCGGGCATTTGCTGCTCTACGTGCACAAATGAAGGAAGCCACATTTATTTACACTGATGGCTCGAAAACATCGTTAGGTGTAGGGAGTGCCTATATTGTTGGCGACACCCCAAATCGATTTCGGCTTCCCGACCAGTGTTCGGTGTATACTGCGGAGCTTTACGCTGTTCTCCGGACTTTCCAATACATCCGCCGCCATCACCGGATACAGTATGATATCTGTTCAGATTCTCTCAGCTCTCTCCTCAGTCTCCAAGCTCTCTACCCTGTCCACCCTCTGTTCCACCGGATTCAGGACTGTCTGCGCTTGCTCCACCTGGGGGGCGTCTCGGTGGCGTTCCTCTGGCTCCCAGGACACGTTGGTATCTGTGGAAATGAGGCGGCTGATATAGCGGCCAAGGCTGCAGTCTCTCTTCTTCGGCCAGCTATTCGATCGATTCCCTTCGCCGATCTACGGAGCGTTTTATGTCGTCGTGTTGTTCTTTTATGGTACGCACATTGGTCGACACTTCCCCATAATAAATTGCGGGACGTGAAAGTTCTTCCCTGTGCTTGGACCTCTTCCTCCCGACGCGTCGTCGGGAGGAGGTAATTTTATCTAGACTTCGGGTAGGGCACTGTCTTTTTAGCCATCGACATCTTTTAAGCGGCGATCCTCCCCCACTCTGTCCCCACTGCTCTCAGCTGTGGACGGTAAGACACCTTTTAATTGAGTGTCCCTATTTTACTCCGTTACGCGCCCGTCTACAGCTGTCGCCTGATATGTCGTCCATTTTAGCAGATGACACGCGCTCGGCCGATCGCGTTCTCGAGTTTATTGGTGCCAGTGGGATGGCGTCGGTCATTTGAGGCTTTTTTTGGGGACAACCAACCCCTTTCTGTAGTGGATTTTTATGCTTTCCTTCTGCTTTTAGTTTCTCCAATTTTTTGAGTTTCGTTACCATTGCTGCTGGTTTCCATTTTCGTTCTTTAGTGTTTCCTAAGTCACGGACCAGGCACTAATGACCATAGCAGTTTTGCGCCCTAAAACCAAAACCAAAAGATTGTTCCACTCATTTTCTGTTGCCGAGACTTTGCACGATTGTAGGTCATTCACTGACACTGTCCCTGAGACAAGCCGGTGACACGCTATAGTGTGTCACTGTGAATTATCCCACTGCAAATCGTTCCTGGAAGAGCTGTCGTGAAGGATAGGACACGAAGTCTTAGGACATCTTTTACATAGTGTAGCCACGTCACTGTCCCTTGTGGTGACTCCGTGTCATATGCACTGGTCGTTGGACCAGCACACCCGAAGAGGGAGCGTAGTGTAATAACACATTAAATGTGGCACCGAGACACTCACCACGGTAATTCACTCACAGCCAGATTCAGTGCTGTAACGCAACGTGAACTCGTCTTAAGGGACAACTTCGTCAAGTCCGCATCGCTCTGAAGTGCGCTTTGATGATATTACTGCAATCGGACGTGGTGGTGCTTAGGTGTTAGTGGCAGAAATAGTGGTGAGGGTAGATGCCAGGACATATAACACGGCTGCCACTTGGACAAGATGCTGCATCTATCTGAGCTTTCCAACGGTAAGAGCGAAGTCCAAAGACTGTTAAAATATGGATTGAATCGTGTAGGTGATGAGAAATGGGGTAATTATTTCGCCCACTACATACCAGTGCCGCTGCGCTTTATCGATGGATAGTAGCACCACGATTTACTCCAAATAACACGGCGATAATTAAGCGATTATGTGCCTGTGTTGTAGCAGCGTGTCGCTTCTGACAGTAAACTGATCACTCCTTGTAAATGCATAACATTTTATTGGTGTATCACCTCAAGGTGTGTCAGTCGTTATATGAGCGAAACTTGGTACAGCCTTCCAGTAGCAGTCATGTATGAGACTACACATAAAAGAGAAGTCCGCTGTTACGGTTGCTTTGAAAGAGCACGGCCTACTTCCCTTTCCATTCTTCCCTAATTCGATGGGAGTGATGACTTTGCTGGTTGGTCTCATACCCTAAATCAACCAACCAAAGAACGCCATACACGCTAACGGCCATCTGTCTGATGCAGCATAAAGCATGATTCATCTGGCAGGGCCACCTGTCACCACTCAGTGGACGTTCAGTTGCGGTTTTGGCGTGCAAATACCAGCCTTCACCGCCGGTGAACAGCAGTCAGTATGGTTGCATGAACCAGGCGCCTTCAGCAGAAGCCCATATGCAGCAACGCTCGCTGAACGGTCGTTGAGTAGACGCTGCTGGTTGTCCTGTTTTTTATCTGGACGGTCAGTTGCGCGTCTATTCGCCTGTAGCTCTTGTCATGTATGGCCTGTGGTGCAACACACCTCCCTCAGCTCCGGGTTTGGTAGCGCAGTTTTGCCATGCACGTTATATACTTCAACCACGGCGGTACTTGGACGGTTTACAAAATTAACCGCTTAGGAAATGCTTCCACCCTTGGCCCAAAAGCCAGTAATCATTCCCTTTTGCACGTCAGATAAAACTCTGTTTCATTTCTGCATTACGACAACGACTGCACTATTTTCTTTCCCCCCACCCCCCCTCGCGACACGCTTCGAATACTCTGCACTGTTACTGATGTCACATTCCGTCTGTGAGTGATTATTGCACGATGACGTCGAACATAGGTGATGGTCACATTAATTAGACTGGACCGTTTAAAAATGTGTGTCTGTATACCACATTTTCTCCACAATCACTGGACCTATTTGAATCAAACTTGGTACACATATACATTACTGTCACGCAACAATCGCTGTCGGGTAAAACCACATACTTACCAAATAGGTGGACGTGAGAATGCAGTGTAACCCCAGATGCACGAATACCCACACCTTAGTAACAATAAAGAAAAACCACCTTCAGCCACAAATCGTGATTTTATTATAACGCACGATGCATTTCGAGCACTGGAGGCCTATCTTCAGGTGCTTTGACACTCTACATCAACTTCACAATTCGTTTAATTCTGGACCTTGCAAGATCACATTGTTGTATTACAAAATGCCACATTTGAAATATACGTTTATAAAGCTATGACAAATCGGAAAATAACTTACTGTTTCCAGTAGTAGGTGTATGGACCTGGAGAATGTTTATGTACAAACACGCACTTTCTTTTAAACAGCACAGTTCAAAAAATGGTTCAAATGGCTCTGAACACAATGGGACTTGACATCTGAGGTCATCAGCCCCCTAGAACTTAGAACTACTTAAACCTAACTAACAAAAGGACATCACACACATCCATGCCTGAGGCAGGATTCGAACCTGCGACCGTAGCGGTCGCGCGGTTCAAGACTGTAGCGCCTAGAACCGCTCGGCCACCCCGGCCGGCGAACAGCACAGTTGCAGAACATGAAGTGCTTACATTATTACATACTTGTTTCTGTAAGAGAAAATAAACTTTTAAAATTACTGAAAAATTTGCGATTGCTGAACTCTGTTTGTTCATTCAAAAAGTTTTCAGAAGCTTTTTCTATATGTAACATTATTCCTAATTGCTCTAGCAGATAAAGTTTTTTACCATTGTTTGCTGTATGGAGTATAGTTCTGTTACGGATGTCATCTAGTTTGTGTTTTTTAAGGTACATGTGGTTAGCTTTTATAGATTTATCAAAGTGGTTAAATCTAAAGGCATCAGTGCGCTCTTGGTACGTGTATGGAAAGTTCGTCCTGTTTTGCCTATGCAGGGCAGCTGTTACACTGTAATTTGTACACTCCACTTTGTTCTAGTATATGAGTGTTTACGTTTATTGTGTGAGATAAGTGGTGTCCCAGTTTGATGTTTGTGGAGAAACAAATTTTAATATCTTGCCAGGCCCACAATTAAACGAAATGTAAAGTTGATGTAGACTGTTAAAGCATCTGAAGATGAGACCCCAGGGCATGAAATGCATCGTGCATTATAATAAAATCGCGATTTGTGGCTGAAGGCAGTTCTTTGTTATTACGATAATAATAGTCACGGAAGAAACACTGCGAACAATGGATAAGATTAAGTACCCATACTTTAGTCACCCAGTATTTGAGAATGACACCACATACTGACTTGCGACAAACAGTACACGTAATTTCATACCTTTACGGGCCTTTTTCTCGCTTACAACCCCCATAAAATAATGAAAAGAAAAAAGTTAATCGCTTGCTATATTTTCGCTATTTTCATGAGATAAAACTGCCGCATGAAAAATGACGCTCTAGTTTATTGCTATTTTACTGCTAACTGTTCGTGACACACTCTGCAAACAGTATTGGCATATACCACGGAATGCACTAGCTCAGTTATATCACTGTAAACACATACTTCAGGGAATATGACGTCATACACACTGAGATCCTCGAAAAACTGCCGCATCATACATATTGTGTAAAGTTTTACTAGCTCTATTCACACCATATTTCGCAGACAGTATCCGCAAGTGCTACCGAATGCATCTAAAAAAATTGCTAGACGCGTGAAAGATCTCTTGCGCGCGTCATTTGGTAATGATCGTGTGCGCAGCCGCCACTTTCGTCATGTTTGGCCTCCCAGGTCCCCAGACCTGAGTCCGTGCGATTATTGGCTTTGGGGTTACCTGAAGTCGCAAGTGTATCGTGATCGACCGACATCTCTATGGATACTGAAAGACAACATCCGTCGCCAGTCCCTCACCATAGCTCCGGACATGCTTTACAGTGCTGTTCACAACATTATTCCTCGACTACAGCTGTTGTTGAGGAATGATGGTGGACATATTGAGCATTTCCTGTAAAGAACAACATCTTTGCTTTGTCTTACTTTGTTATGCTAATTACTGCTATTCTGATCAGATGATGCGCCATCTGTCGGACATTTTTTGAACGTTTGTATTTTTTTGGTTCTAATATAACCCTATGTCATTCCAAGCATGTGTATCAATTTTTACCTCTCTATCTACACTATTCCGTGATTTATTCAGTTTTCAAATTTATACTGACTTTTTGATCACCCGGTATATTGCAAGACACTTAACATGTTGTCAAGGTCAAAGTTAGCTACAAATTAAGAAAAATATTGTCTCCCGACAAAATGCCAGATGTAAACTCACCATCTTACAAGAGGTCAATAAAGAATCGTGGGAGCACTTCATATTTAGTAAAAACAGGCTCACTAACGTAATACTATTTTCAACAAATAAGATGTGCTCACACGATTATTTACTGATCTGTTACAAGATCATGATTTTACATCAGGCATTTCGTGGGGAGACAATATTTTTCTTAATTTATGGTCAACTTTGAGCGTGGCAACATGCTAAGTGTCTCGAAGTATATGTTTAGGACATAAAATAAAATACTTGAAAATGGCATAAGATGCATAAACCTGACTTGTGCTTCGATAAACAATAAAACAGTCAAATGTTTTCCTTTAAAAAATATTGTATGGATGTTGCTCAGCAACATGAAAAACTGTTTAGTCACAGGATCTACTAGAAACAGGTCATGCAGCTGAGATATATGGAATAAACACGAGGTACGAATTAACATTGCAGTAGTGCCCTGAACCATATAGTGTTTTAGTCCCTGCACGCGAATTCGCTGATGATCCCCATCTATAAATAGAGAAGTTTATCGATAAATATCAGTCTCTGTTTGAGTTCGACTGCCTCAGACGGGTCGTTGGACGTTTCGGCGTCGGTTGTTCTGCTTAAGGAGAACTTTTCTGAGAGTCAGTATGGCCTTAGTATTCGATTCCGCAGACCTGGCAAAGGTGCTGACGAACATAGTGTGTTTCTTTGTCATTTGCTTTTGCCTCTGTATAACCCTACCACTACTACTAAATTTAGTATGCTTTTCCCTAAATAACAGAAGACCCTGTCTCTCTGTTGCCACGTATAACCCTCTTACTAAATTTAGTTTATTTTACAAATAAAGTACGCTATGGGAGGATAGTCCTGTTAATAGAAAAACGCTAATCCATAGAGTTACCCTTTTTACAGGATTTGACCGTGTGTTGTGTCTAATGGATAAGTAAATCAGATTATTCAATTCTCTTCTTAAGATCTTACCCAGCGGTTAGGAAGAAACGCAGTATGAGTAGTTTTATATTGAAGCTAGGACAATTCACTTCCAAGATCATTTAGTGGTTTACAATATGAACTAACGGTCGCCAGCCAATGCAGACAATGAAACGGTGAAGTATTGGAAAAGGAGAAGGATGAATTTTGCCTACTTTCTTGCTACTGTTTAAGTCGCTTCTTCAAATTAATATTACTCCACGTAAACAATGTTGGTGCAGACACTGAAATTGACTACTACACCCTTATGTTTTTTAAAAGAGCAATAATCGAGTAGATAACTTTAAGGAAGCTAAAAAATTATGTCCAGTGTGGACCTGTAGAAAAGCACATTCCATAACCAACCAACTCAAGTACTAAAATACTTAGATACTGAACCACACACTTTTTATACTGGAATTTACTTTCAAAAGCTATTACTCTTTGAACTAGCTTTGTATTGTCATCTAACAGATTCTAGTAACTTCGCTTCACTCTAACTGAATTTTACGTAAGCAAACTTTTACTATGACACTTTGCAATAATTAAGAAAACTTTTTTTAAGAAAAACAAAAATAGTTTGACTTTATTTCTCTGTAATGTGCTTAAGTATGGACGTGTTATTATTCTAATTAAAATTTTCGTTACGTCTTTCAGTGAAACATCTTCGTGCAATTTTGTCATATGATGAGATGATGGAGACCGTGGCTGTTGTTTGAAGACAGATGTTGATGGTGTTAGGACGGCAACCAGCCACAAATTTACTTTCAGTTCCTTTATTCAAATGGTACCGTTACCGGTTTCGAATCGTTGATTCATCCTCAGACGGTTTACACGCTTTCTTTATGACATGTGGTGTGTTTTTTACAGATTAATTGTCCTAAAATATAATACATAATTATAAACACACCAAACACAGATGGTTGCGTTACAGCTTTTCGTTGCGTGTGACTTACGTGAAACGTCGGTTTGGAGTGTTTGTTTTCATAACATTCGTCCAACCGTTGTGAATACATTTCCAATGCATTCTCATTGTTGCACACGTAAATTGTTCTCACTGAACACTTTAGATTTGTCACTGACAAGATTTCTACCACGCACCACATGTTTTGATACATACAAGGGGCTTACAAACATATGACTGTCAAAGATGCTATGATACATCGTAACATTTGACGATGATGTCCTATGTTTGGAAAGGATCATATATTCATTTACGCAACTGTAATGCCTTTTACACTAGTACAGAGACATTGAATTTTTGAGTTGATATTGCTAAATTAATTATATAGGTTAGGTAAAATAGTACACTATTTAATTACATTTAGCATCATGAGAATTATAGTCACATATAAATTTGCTACTTGATCTGCAGATAGGCATACTAATATTATTAGCTTTGGAGGTTGTAAAATAATTTTTGGAAATTTTTCAGGAAATAGTAGTAAACTGCTTTTTCAAATGGTTCAAATGGCTCTGAGCACTATGGGACTTAACATCCGTGGTCATCAGTCCCCTAGAACTTATAACTACTTAAACCTAACTAACCTAAGGACATCACACACATCCATGCCCAAGGCAGGATTCGAACCTGCGACCGTAGCAGTCGCGCGGTTCCGGACTGAGCGCCTAGAACCGCGGCCGGCCAACTGTTTTTTTTTTTTTTTCCATGAGGGATATAGTCTGGGGTGTTGTTTTTGTGGATGTGTATTTCTATTTCTTCTAATACATTCATAGTGGCTCCTTTTTCTGCTAGATGTAAAATTTTTAAGTTGCCCTCAATGTTTCCTACTGAATGGTTTTCTTCAGCAATATGGGCTGCAAATGCTGATTTGTTCAAGTTACCAAGTCTTAAAGCATCAATATGTTCTTTGTATCTAATTTCAAAACTTCTGCCAGTCTCTCCAATGTTTGAGTTTGTATATTTCTGATTTACAGTAGGGACTCTTGGAGGTATTTTAATTTATTGTTTGTGGAAAAGCTGATTGTGATATTTTTCTTGTTAAATAAGTTTGCTATATGGTATGAAAGTGGACCTATGTTTGGAAGAGTAGCATATTTAGGTTTGGCTTCTGTGGCACACTGATTTGGCTTGAAGTGGATCTGTGCTGTCAAGTGGATCTGTGGTTTTTGTCTGCATTTTGTTATGGAGTTTTTCTATTATTGTGGGTTTATATCCATTATTATGAGCAGCTGTTTTAATTATATTGATTTCATTTTGTTAGTCTGTGTCACTCATTGGTACTTTTTTAATTCAGTGTAGCATCGTTATGAAATATGCCATTTTTGTTGGCGGGGGTGGCAAGATGAGTTGTCAATACTGACATCCGTGGTGGCAGGCTTTCTGTAAATACTAAATTGGTGTTTATTGTTACATTTGCAAATTTTCAGGTCAGGAAAGTTAATGCTTTTATTAGTTTCATGTTCAACTGTGAATTTAATATTTTTGTACATTTTGCTTAGACCTGCTGCTAATGTGTCTATTTCATTGCTTGTACCATCAAAAAGCAAGATTGTATCATCATCATATCTTCTGTAGAAGATTATTTTGTTTGAGATGTGCTCGTTGGTTCAGAAGAATTTTTGTTCTATATGGTTGATGTAAATGTCAGCCAATGTCCCAGCTAAGCTACTTCCCATTGCCAAACCATCATGTTTCTGGTACAGTTTGTTGTTGAAGCTAAAGTAATTATGCTCTAGAATAAGTGAAAGTATTTCTACGAGTTCACAGATCTCTGCAACACTAATTTTCTTATATTAAGCAGACTGTTTCTTATAATGTTAATAGTCTCTTTGACAGGGATGTTCGTGTATAGATTTACTATGTCTAGTGATGCTAATTTAGCTGTTGGTGGGATGTGGATGTCTTTAATTAAGCTTATGATGAAAATATTTATGAACTCTTTAACTTTTTGATGCAAAATTGCATTTAAATTCACTCTAATGAGTTTACACTCCACCACTACTGACACGTAATTTCATTACTACAGGATTTAGTCCCTCACACACATACACTCCTGGAAATTGAAATAAGAACACCGTGAATTCATTGTCCCAGGAAGGGGAAACTTTATTGACACATTTCTGGGGTCAGATACATCACATGATCACACTGACAGAACCACAGGCACATAGACACAGGCAACAGAGCATGCACAATGTCGGCACTATTACAGTGTATATCCACCTTTCGCAGCAATGCAGGCTGCTATTCTCCCATGGAGACGATCGTAGAGATGCTGGATGTAGTCCTGTGGAACGGCTTGCCATGCCATTTCCACCTGGCGCCTCAGTTGGACCAGCGTTCGTGCTGGACGTGCAGACCGCGTGAGACGACGCTTCATCCAGTCCCAAACATGCTCAATGGGGGACAGATCCGGAGATCTTGCTGGCCAGGGTAGTTGACTTACACCTTCTAGAGCACGTTGGGTGGCACGGGATACATGCGGACGTGCACTGTCCTGTTGGAACAGCAAGTTCCCTTGCCGGTCTAGGAATGGTAGAACGATGGGTTCGATGACGGTTTGGATGTACCGTGCACTATTCAGTGTCCCCTCGACGATCACCAGTGGTGTACGGCCAGTGTAGGAGATCGCTCCCCACACCATGATGCCGGGTGTTGGCCCTGTGTGCCACGGTCGTATGCAGTCCTGATTGTGGCGCTCACCTGCACGGCGCCAAACACGCATACGACCATCATTGGCACCAAGGCAGAAGCGACTCTCATCGCTGAAGACGACACGTCTCCATTCGTCCCTCCATTCACGCCTGTCGCGACACCACTGGAGGCGGGCTGCACGATGTTGGGGCGTGAGCGGAAGACGGCCTAACGGTGTGCGGGACCGTAGCCCAGCTTCATGGAGACGGTTGCGAATGGTCCTCGCCGATACCCCAGGAGCAACAGTGTCCCTAATTTGCTGGGAAGTGGCGGTGCGGTCCCCTACGGCACTGCGTAGGATCCTACGGTCTTGGCGTGCATCCGTGCGTCGCTGCGGTCCGGTCCCAGGTCGACGGGCACGTGCACCTTCCGCCGACCACTGGCGACAACATCGATGTACTGTGGAGACCTCACGCCCCACGTATTGAGCAATTCGGCGGTACGTCCACCCGGCCTCCCGCATGCCCACTATACGCCCTCGCTCAAAGTCCGTCAACTGCACATACGGTTCACGTCCACGCTGTCGCGGCATGCTACCAGTGTTAAAGACTGCGATGGAGCTCCGTATGCCACGGCAAACTGGCTGACACTGACGGCGGCGGGGCACAAATGCTGCGCAGCTAGCGCCATTCGACGGCCAACACCGCGGTTCCTGGTGTGTCCGCTGTGCCGTGCGTGTGATCATTGCTTGTACAGCCCTCTCGCAGTGTCCGGAGCAAGTATGGTGGGTCTGACACACCGGTGTCAATGTGTTTTTTTTCCATTTCCAGGAGTGTATATCTCATTATTTATACAAAAACCATTTAAATGGTGTTTCTTTATATTAACTTGGCACTTCTTTAGCCTGTAAAAAAGGATACTCGGATTACTTAAACAGCAGGAAGGAACCCTATACAGGTGTATGATTACGATGAAACAACAGGGTGAACCAGTTTCTTTGAAGTTCAAGAATGATTATACACTAATAAAACACAGTTTAAATTAATGGTTCACGCTGTACAAGAGTAGTATACCAAAAAATCTTATCTGGTGGTTGTAGGGTTGGGTGTGGCGAACAACTATAGCGGCTACGCTACCCACAGTACGGCCTCCAAGTATTTTGCTGTTTGGGCTCAATTTCCCTCCTTAGTGTCGTTCAGTTTCACGTACAGTAGCCTAATAACCCACAGCTATGCCGTAAGCCGTTTGCAGTCTTCATCCGAGGCATTGTTGTGCAAATTTGCAGGCAAAGCTTCTCCTGCTCCACAAGGATGTTGCCTCAATCACTGCTGCCTACAGACTGTATGACTTACTTCCCGCGCTTGCTCTAGGTAGCGCGCCAGTTTCCCCTTGCCCCCTTTTCCACTCGAAAGAGCCACTTTCTTTTCAAACAAAAGTACACTGGCGTTTACATAACACCTACTTCTTACATTGTTCCTAAGTGTGACCATTTCTTACAGTTGTCAAATTTACATCAGCACGAGCAGTTTATACACACAAATATTTTTAAGTACAAAATGTCATCGGAAATTATTTGACGTAATAAACAATTTACATAGTATTTTACATATATTACTCACATACAATGCAAATAACTTCAACCTCCAGTAAGGCACATTTTACTTTACATGTGCAGAAAATATATTACCAATAAGCGAAAATTTTAAAGCAAGAAAATATAAAAATTTAGAAGAACCATAAACAAATAGTGTTATATGTGGACTTTAGAACGCTATCTTCTAGACAAACATTCTCGTGTTGTTTTCATTACTGCAGAGAAATCAGATTCCATTCGATTGGTGGTGAGTGATCTATGGAATGCGGAAGAGTCAAGAATGGACATTTAATGGAGATGCTATGCGATGAAATGACTTAATTTTATGAAATATTATAATATTACAGTACTAATTTTGATTACATTACAACCTAATGCATTATTAATTTTGAGAGATTATGTGAAGTTACTCTTCAATAGAGCAGAAGAAGATGTCCAACAGAAAGTTACTCGATTCAGTCTTCGTCTCTTCCAAAATATCAGCAGCTCGATGAACACATGTATAGTCGTGTGCCTGACTATTCTGCAAGACTGTCAAATCTTTAAACTTCATTAATGTTTTGTGTTGTATTCTCCTTTTGTATAGGCAGGTAGAAAAAGAGAACAGTCGACTAACACTCAGTCAAATAACACAACATATTACTTAGTACCAGGGCTATCCACAAAGTACATTACGTTTTCGTTTGTGTCCGTTAGGGGCAGGGCTAGCGCGGCCATCTTGGTGTCATGGCATTCCGCCGCTCAGTCGGCAACCTGCCGTGCTAGTGAGAGGTTCGTGCTGTACTCCGTTCAGTTACTGTGACAGTTTGAAATGTCAGCGTTAATTGAAAATGCCGCGAAGTATGAAATGCGTGCTGTAATACAGTTTCTGACTGCAAAAAACTGTACACCGATAGAAATCTATCGGCAGCTTTGTGAAGTGTATGGGGACAACATAATCACTGAAGGTGGAGTGCGTCAATGGGTCATAAAATTTAAAAATGGCCGAACTAACGTTCACGACGAAGAGCGAAGTGGAAGACCCAGCATAGCGACTGCCGTACTTGTCGAAAAAGTCGATGCCGCGGTCCGTGAAAACCGTAATTTCACAATAACGGAACTCTCAGAGTTTTCCACAAATTTCACGAAGTTTGTTGCACGAAATCATTACCGTAAAGCTTGGTTACGACAAGTTTTGTGCAAGATGGATACCAAAATCTAGACAGATTCAGAAAAATCAGCGAATGGCTGCAGCGTTAACGTTTTTGGACGCTTACGAGAAAGATGGCGACTCATTACTCCATCTAATCGTTACTGGTGACGAAACATGGGTTAAGCATGTGAACTGCGAGACAAAATTGCAGTCAATGCAGTGGGGGCACGCAAATTCCCCCCCCCCCCTCCGATAACCCAAGAAATGCATGCAGACAATGTCGGCAAGGAAGGTGATGACGACTGTCTTTTGGGACAGAAAAGGTGTGATTTTTGCGGATTTCCTGGGAAGAGGCACTACAATAAACTCTCAAAGGTATTGCCAAACTCTGCACAACCTCAGAAGAGCAATACAAAACAAGCGCAGGGGAAAGTTGGGCTCAAAGATCTTGCTGATTCACGACAACGCCCGGGCCCACACGGCAAATGCCACTCGCGAAGTTCTCGAATCTTTTAAGAGGGAGTTGTTTCCTCATCCGCCGTACAGTCCCGACCTGGCACCGAGCGACTTCCACTTATTCCCAGCAATGAAGAAGTGGTTGGCTATGCAGCGTTTTGATGACGACGCACAGCTCCAAGAAGAGGTAACCACGTGGTTGAAGGCACAGGCGGCCGAATTTTACAACGAAGGAATTTCCAAGCTCGTCCATCGCTACGATAAGTGCCTTAATTTAAATGGCAACGATGTAGAAAAGTAGTACTTAAGTGTGGCTTTCATCTGTACATAATAAAAAAAATTCCAATGCTTTATTTATTTTTAGTTCCAAAACGTAATGTACTTTGCGGATAGCCCTCGTAGTTAATTACTCTTATCCTTATAGCTCTCCAATGCTGTGACTGGCGGGAGCACGCGTAGAAGTATTTACACAAGTATACAGTAACTCCCGATTTCCACAGCAAACAAAGAAGCAGTCGAGGGCACTGAGCTGCGTGACATGGAAATTCTGTAGGTCTCACTCTCTAAATGCAGTTGTTACTAACACTGTCCGTTAGACACACCTAAACACTCTGAATACACGAGTCTAATATGTGCTCGACAGAGCCACGACGCGAAGACTGTGTCCACTGGAAGCAGAAGTTGACTCGCTCTTAACTTGAGACGGAACTGCTACGCTCGTCCCTTGCGGCCGTATTTCAGAACCACTAGGCGGCAGTGGCGCCTTGCAACTCCCTGGAGGCGCGGCACAAGCCACGTCCGGACCTTCGTCGACGGCGGTACTGCGTTGACGAGCAGCGACTTTGTGGTGGTCGACTGCTGGTGTGACACAATCGGTGACCGACAACACCACAGTTTCCTTCGTTCTATAATTACAGTCATACAAACAATCAAACACAGTCCGAACAGGCGTTGAAGGCCCAACGGTACCGACCGGCCGCCGTGTCATCCTCAGACATAAGGTTTCCCCGGATACGGATACGGAAGGGCATACACCGCTCTCCCGACAGCTTGAATTACACATACAAGCATGTAAATGAACAAAGTGCAAAAGGATATACATGGGTACTCTAAATTAAAAAGGCACACACATACATTTTAGTGGGCTCACTCTTTTGACCTTTTAACATTTTTGCAGCAATGTGTTCCATTATGTACTGAGATGGTTATCACTACTGATCATCCTTCTCATCTTTTCTAAACTGCGACATAATCATTTTGTTTTCTGTTCATAACGTTACAGGGAAGAAACATCTGTAAAAGAAAAAATGTTCGGAACACTATTAATAAAGTTCTTAATCTAAGTGGCCGTGCCAAGGTTGACTGTTCTTAACAAGAACGCAATATATTGATGTTGTTGTCTCGTTTCTATCGTAGGCTGAATTTCCGCGCTTACAACGCCCCGCACTCCATCTAGCTAAATTAGAAGGAACCCGTTGAGTCCGAGGTCACCAGTTCAATCTTTAGTAAGGCTCATTTGAAAGTGCTGTGTTAACACTTACGACAGGAAAAATGTTAGCTGCTAGCCGCGCGGGATTAGCCGAGTGGTCTGGGGCGCTGCAGTCGTGGACTGTGCGGCTGGTCCCGGAGGAGGTTAGTCCTCCCTCGGGCTTGGGTGTGTGTGTTCGTCCTTAGGATAATTTAGGTTAAGTGTGTAAGCTTAGGGACTCATGACCTTAGCGGTTATGTCCCATAAGATGGGATGCAACCGAATAAGAGCCGGCCGCTGTGGCCGAGCGGTTCTTGCCACTTCAGTCTGGAACCACGCGACCGCTACGGTCGCAGGTACGAATCCTGCCTCGGGCAGGGATGTGTGTGATGTCCTTAGGTTGGTTAGGTTTAAGTAGTTCTAGGGGACTGATGACCTCAGATGTTAAGTCCAATAGTGCTTAGAGCCATTTGAACCATTTTGAACCGAATGCGAAACAGTCTGTCGTGGAGGCTACTGTGAGACTGGCTATCCCTTAAGGCATAGCTGCAGATAGTACGGTAATATGTTTTATGGGCACGGAAAGAAGCAAACATCCAGAGTCTGAATTTGTACAGTGGTTCCGGCTGGTATGAATTGCAATGGCACACACTTTTCAGGAGAGAAAAGTTATTCTAAAGGAGTAGGATTTTTATACATAGACCAGGAATGAAGCAATAGCAAGTTATTTTGACCAGCTATTGGCCAAAAGTAAAGCTCGTACCAATATTCAGTCCTTTTACACACATTTTCCCAATCTTGCTTGCTGTGACATAAATATTCCCTACTGCCCTTGCAAGATAACGCACACAAGAAAGAATAGTAGGGAGTAGAGCACCTCTAACTTCTTGCAGCACAGTAAATAAGTTCTCAGCCAATTTACCGTCCAGATTAACAGTCTGCTAATTGTATACGATTGTGGTTCAAAAGGTTCAAATGGCTCTGAGCACTATGGGACTCAACTGCTGAGGTCATTAGTCCCCTAGAACTTAGAACTACTTAAACCTAACTAACCTAAGGACATCACAAACATCCATGCCCGAGGCAGGATTCGAACCTGCGACCGTAGCGGTCTTGCGGTTCCAGACTGCAGCGCCCTTAACCGCACGGCCACTTCGGCCGGCTATACGATTGTGTAAAGGTATTGATATTAGTTGATCTTGATACAAGTGTCTTAGTACCCCTAATTTCCAGGATTTCCTTTATATGCGTTTCTCCTCCAAATCCCTGTTGGTGGGACTTGGAAAGAAATCTCCCACCGAACCATGCGGTAAGTCTCTTGTGTCATCTACAAATTTTCGGGCCGTTTCCGCAGTTTACTCTGCATCATCAAGTTGACGCATCGTTTGAAATTTCGTTGTCTTGCGGCTCCCAATTCTGTATCACTCTTTAAACTTATGGAACCATCCACTGTTTCCCTTGAAATCACTGTAATCTGTGTCTTGCGCCATTTCATGTTGTAGGTCACTATCATGCACATTCTGTAAATTGTATCGACCATCTTCAAAACTCACAAACACCAATTTTTGTAACAAATTGAATATCCGCAGGTTTTCTTATGCACTACGAGGTCATATTGCTGCGGACTTATTCGAAATCTGTTCACAGTGGTTTTTTTACTAGGCTGCGGCTCAACTTCCATGTACGTAATTATGTTTAGTACCCGCTCGTTGGACAACGATTGTCCTTTACTGCGTTTACTGCGTTTCACTGGAGAAGGGATTTGTGTCTCCCTGTCCGACAAGGATGGTGAACTATATGGCTCGATACCTGTTTTAATATCAATTTTATTTCCTAATCGCGTATCATCTTCGTAGTGCTTCTCATGTGCATTGTCCGCAAAGACGAGCGTATACGACACTACATATTCCACTTACTCACCTTTTTTAATGTGTGTGAAATCTTATGACTTAACTGCTAAGGTCATCAGTCCCTAAGCTTACACACTACTTAACCTAAATTATCCTCAGGACAAACACACACACAAACACACACACACACACACACACACACAAACACACACACACACACATGCCCGAAGGAGGAGGACTCGAACCTCCACCGGGACCAGCCGCGCAGGCCAGGACTGCAGCGCCTCAGACCGCTCGGCTAATCCCGCGAGGCGACTCATCTTTCAGAAAGGCTAATAGTTCATATGCCACTTCTTTCTCACTCTGCGAAATTCCTTGGGTTCCTTTTTCAAGAAGTATCAACTTCAGCACCTGTTGTTGTAGGTATAATACAATGTTTGTTTTCTTTATATTTGCCATTGCCCTGCTTTGAATTGACACCATTAGCACTGCAGCACTGTTGTGAGTTACTCGTTGACTAAGCAGGTCGACTTCTCCCCGTAGTCTCATGTTGTGCTCACCATTGGATACCTCCAGTCCCACCCTCTGTTGCCATTAACAGCCAAAATTGGGGTTGCTTTTCTTTTCCCTCTTCATTATCCTGCCTTCCGTTTACTTTAGGAAGGTTACTAGATCGTCCACTTTATGAACGATTTCCGTTCTATTGATACGCGCGGACTGGTCTCGCTCTGTTCCGAACCTTGCAGTGCGGTATGTTTGCGAGACCTTCATCGTGCCGTGACACGAGGTCGTCTTCGTCTGCCTCAAATTGGATTTGATCCCAAACAATTGTGTGGTCGTCACTCTGATTTGAGTTTGGCTGTTCTTCACGAATAGCCGTCTTAACCTCACCCTTATTTGCGAAAATTTCTGCCTGATTGCCCTCCGTGGTCTCTATCCTATTAATTTCAGCATATTTTTTCTGTACCCGAGCCTTACTTCCCGTGATCTTACGGAACAAAATACAACCTACGCATAATTTGAAACTTCCCGGAATAACAAATATGATTTGTCAAAAAACTAACATGGCTATAAAATTTCTAATCACAACAGCCAACATCAATCGCATAAAAAGAAAGAAGGAAAAAAGAACTACCGAAAGTTCAACGCTATTGGCGACGCAACAGAAAAAACAAACAGACGTGGTACAGGACACCGAAACACAAAATGTAAGTATAATGAAAACTGTGTGCCGGACCGAGACTCGAACTCGGGACCGAGTTCAAGTCTCTGTCCGGCACACTGTTTTAATTTGCCAGGAAGTTTCAAGGCCAGGTTATAGTTGCAAGGAAGGGTAGATGGATGTTACAGCCTGTCTGTCAGACTTAATACATTTACAAAGCATCTCTCGCGACGAGTGTATGTATAAGAGAGATTTATCCATGATCTTACGAAGATTTTTGTAAGTGATCACGCTTAGCTGAGCCTTTCTTTTCTTTACAGAAGCTCTCCTGCGAACCTTGCAGAACTAGCACTCCTGAAAGAAAGGATATTGCGGAGACATGGTTTAGCCACAGCCTAGGGGATGTTTTCAGAATGAGATTTTCACTCTGCAGCGTAGTGTGCGCTGAGATGAAACTTCCTGGCAAATGAAAACTGTGTGCCAGACCGAGACTCGAACTCGGGACCGAGTTCAAGTCTCTGTCCGGCACACTGTTTTAATTTGCCAGGAAGTTTCAAGGCCAGGTTATAGTTGGAAGGTAGGGTAGATGGATGTTACAGCCTGTCTGTCAGACTTAATACATTTACAAAGCATCTCTCGCGACGAGTGTATGTATAAGAGAGATTTATCCATGATCTTACGAAGATTTTTGTAAGTGATCACGCTAGGAGGAGACCACACCCTCTTATGCGAGATGTAATGACAAAAATGTCGAAAATGACTTCCAGTGTCGAATCTCTGGTACCGAGCGCCGCGAGTTTCGAATCCGCGCCAGACAGCATGGACCTCGATGACCAGTAGAGGTCTCTACAGGCGTTGCACCATACATGTAGTTGATCTCCCTCATCCCCAGGCTGCTCCTATCCTCTCCAACCCACACCCTCTGCCGCACCTTCACCATTATGCCCCCCCCTACCATCCATCTCTATACCCTTCATCTCCTTTCTCAAGGTGGCTTCCGTTGACTCCCCCTCCCAGATGATGCCCTTTCTCCCTCCATTTATCCCTCCTATCAACTCTGATCCCTCCCTTCATCTGTTCCTCTTCCGGGGCTCCCTCTCCCCCCTTCCATCCTGTTTTTTCCCCACCCACCCTCTCTCTGCCCTAAGACCCTTTGCATTCCCCTCCTCTGAATTTACCCATTCCCTCTCGCATCTGCCCTGCCCCTTATGAGTCCTCTCCCTCCGTCGGTTCACCCCCCTCCCACTTCGTTTTCCCTCCCAACCACCCTTTTCTTCCCTCATCTGTCCATCCAAGTCCCCCCCCCCCCCCCAATCGGCCACTTGCTATGGTGTGTCATCTTCATGTCGACTTTTTTTTTGGTGCAGTGAGTGTTAAGTGTTGTGCGTTTTTTTCCTAAGTATTGCGAACGGAAATCATACTGTCGCTGGGAGTGATTTTTATATCTCTTGCGAACATAAACCAGACTGTCGCCGTGTTTTTTTTTATTATTGTCTGTCTACTATTTTATCTGTCTGCTTCCTGTGTATTTCATTAGCATCGCCAACCCTTTGTTTTATGTTTTAACTTTCCACAATTTTCCGCCGTTTTACAATTTAAGTCACCGTTTTATCGCCTGCTTTTATTGTTTTTTATCTCCTTCTTATGTTTTAACAATTCTGTGGGCTGAAGAGCGGCGTACTAAGCTGCGGTCAGCCCTCCCTCTTCGCGGCGAATCGAAAATCAATAAAGGAAGAAAAGAAAGGCTCAGCTAAGCAGTCTGATATTCGTGTGAGTCTATCTACATCTCGGCTACAGACAGCGTGTTTACCGTACTTTGTTTTCGTTTATGAGTGGACGTTGTGGATTCGTTTGCTTGTCGCTTGTGACTCCGTTGCTTCTTGCGTGTTGTCGTTGTAAGGTCTTGCTTGGTTGTCCGTTGATGTTCGTGTCCGTCCTTTCCCGTTCGTTTGTTTTTCCGTGGGCCGCTCCCGTTTGGTCCCACCGCGCTTCGTTCTCGGCAACCCCGCGACCGTTCCTGTCACGGTTACAACAGAAGCTACCCCTAAATCTTTCAGACACTTCTATGAAATGCCTCTAGGTGCTATCTCTGTAGGTCTGCCGCGAGTTACATTGTACGTTATTAAGAGGCGTTTAAATTTGTTAATAGTAAGTGAAGTGCACACTAGATTTTCAACCAAAACCAGTCAGCAGCCCTTTTATATCTACATCTATGCCGGCCGGTGTGGCCGAGCGGTACTAGGCGCTTCAGTCTGGAACCGCGTGACGCTACGGTCGCAGGTTCGAATCCTGCCTCGGGCATGGATGTGTGTGACGTCCTTAGTTTAGTTAGGTTTAAGTAGTTCTAAGTTCTAGGGGACTGATGACCTTAGAAGTTAAGTCCCATAGTGCTCAGAGCCATTTTGAACAGTCTCCTGTTGTCTATGTTACAGTTTTTTTTTTCCTTTACTATATTTCAATTCCCCATCAGGACGGGCTGCAGCAGCATATGCGCTGCTCTTCAACCGAAAGACATAGAACAAACAATAAAAGACATTTAAAAATATACAAAGGAGATAACATGGTGAAAATAGATATAAAAAAGGGGGAACATCATGGAAGGCAATAGACAAGAAAGAGGCGACTGTAAAATGGAGATAAAAACCGTGTAAAAAGTAGTGCACACAAAAAAGGCACACACTGGAACAATTAAAAGAACACAAGACACAGTATGACCGGAGCATTATCGACGGATGGCGTAGCACATAACAAACACTGACAGTGACACTAAGTACAAGGCCAGCACACAATTAAAATCACACCTCTTGACGCACAGGAGAAACAGAACTAAACACAACACTGACGTGGCACACTGACGACGATCAAAACGGAGGATCTGCCAGGCGCAAGGAGATGAGGGAGACTGGAAGAAGGAAGGGAGGGAGGGTGAGGAAGAGAGGTGGGAGATGGGAGGGGTGTGTGCTGAAGAGTGTCAGTTAGGGAGGGATGTGGGAAGGAAAGAGGCAAGGATGGGGTGCTGCGTCTCGGGGTGGAGGGGGGGAGGAAGAGGAAAATCCGCTCTGGGAGAAGGAGGGAAGAGGAAAAAAAGGGCCCTGGGAAGGAGGGGGGGGGGAGTCCAAGGCCAGGTTATCAGAATGAGATTTTTACTCTGCAGCGTAGTGTGCACTGATATGAAACTTCCTGGCAGATTAAAACTGTGTGCCGGACCGAGACACGAACTCGGGACCTTTGCCTTCTGTGGGCAAGTGCTCTACCAACTGAGCTACCCAAGCACGACTCACGCCCTGTCCTCACAGCTTTACTTCTGACAGTACCTCGCCCCCTACCTTCCAAACTTTACAGAAGCTCTCCTGCGAACCTTGCAGAACTAGCACTCCTGAAAGAAAGGATATTGCGGAGACATGGTTTAGCCACAGCCTAGGGGATGTTTCCAGAATGAGATTTTCACTCTGCAGCGTAGTGTGCGCTGAGATGAAACTTCCTGGCAAATGAAAACTGTGTGCCGGACCGAGACTCGAACTCGGGACCGAGTTCAAGTCTCTGTCCGGCACACTGTTTTAATTTGCCAGGAAGTTTCAAGGCCAGGTTATAGTTGGAAGGTAGGGTAGATGGATGTTACAGCCTGTCTGTCAGACTTAATACATTTACAAAGCATCTCTCGCGACGAGTGTATGTATAAGAGAGATTTATCCATGATCTTACGAAGATTTTTGTAAGTGATCACGCTAGGAGGAGACCACACCCTCTTATGCGAGATGTAATGACAAAAATGTCGAAAATGACTTCCAGTGTCGAATCTCTGGTACCGAGCGCCGCGAGTTTCGAATCCGCGCCAGACAGCATGGACCTCGATGACCAGTAGAGGTCTCTACAGGCGTTGCACCATAAGCCGTGGCAGCGAGCGTTCTTGGGCGGCGTATAACGTGAGGGCGCCATGGTGGAGCACGTCGTCCCAGCAGCCAATAGCGATGTACCTTATCCTGTGTATAAGCTACTGCCTCTCGCTCAGCTAAGCCCCCTCCCCACTCAAATTCTGTAAGTCCATCCAGATCCTTGAGCGCCATGCATTCTGCCTAGCCTTCCGTATATACCTCACACCCCCCACGTTGTGGCCGAACGGTTCTACGCGCTTCAGTATGGAACCGCGCGACCGCTACGGATGCAGGTTCGAATCCTGCCTCGGGCATGGGTGAGTGTGATGTCCTTAGGTTAGTTAGGTTTAAGTAGTTCTAAGTTCTAGTTGACAGATGACCTCAGATGTTAAGTCCCATAGTGCTCAGAGCCATTTGAACCATCCCCCACGTGGATCCTCTACGACCTGATTCCTTTCCCCCATCTGCTCCTATTCCTCGAACATATACATGTAGTTGATCCCCCTCATCCCCAGGCTGCTCCTATCCTCTCCAACCCACACCCTCTGCCGCACCTTCACCATTATGTCCCCCCTACCATCCATCTCTCTACCCTTCATCTCCTTTCTCAAGGTGGCTTCCGTTGACTCCCCCTCCCAGATGATGCCCTTTCTCCCTCCATTTATCCCTCCTATCAACTCTGATCCCTCCCTTCATCTGTTCCTCTTCCGGGGCTCCCTCTCCCCCCTTCCATCCTGTTTTTTCCCCACCCACCCTCTCTCTGCCCTAAGACCCTTTGCATTCCCCTCCTCTGAATTTACCCATTCCCTCTCGCATCTGCCCTGCCCCTTATGAGTCCTCTCCCTCCGTCGGTTCACCCCCCTCCCACTTCGTTTTCCCTCCCAACCACCCTTTTCTTCCCTCATCTGTCCATCCAAGTCCCCCCCCCCCCCCCAATCGGCCACTTGCTATGGTGTGTCATCTTCATGTCGACTTTTTTTTTGGTGCAGTGAGTGTTAAGTGTTGTGCGTTTTTTTCCTAAGTATTGCGAACGGAAATCATACTGTCGCTGGGAGTGATTTTTATATCTCTTGCGAACATAAACCAGACTGTCGCCGTGTTTTTTTTTATTATTGTCTGTCTACTGTTTTACCTGTCTGCTTCCTGTGTATTTCATTAGCATCGCCAACCCTTTGTTTTATGTTTTAACTTTCCACAATTTTCCGCCGTTTTACAATTTAAGTCACCGTTTTATCGCCTGCTTTTATTGTTTTTTATCTCCTTCTTATGTTTTAACAATTCTGTGGGCTGAAGAGCGGCGTACTAAGCTGCGGTCAGCCCTCCCTCTTCGCGGCGAATCGAAAATCAATAAAGGAAGAAAAGAAAGGCTCAGCTAAGCAGTCTGATATTCGTGTGAGTCTATCTACATCTCGGCTACAGACAGCGTGTTTACCGTACTTTGTTTTCGTTTATGAGTGGACGTTGTGGATTCGTTTGCTTGTCGCTTGTGACTCCGTTGCTTCTTGCGTGTTGTCGTTGTAAGGTCTTGCTTGGTTGTCCGTTGATGTTCGTGTCCGTCCTTTCCCGTTCGTTTGTTTTTCCGTGGGCCGCTCCCGTTTGGTCCCACCGCGCTTCGTTCTCGGCAACCCCGCGACCGTTCCTGTCACGGTTACAACAGAAGCTACCCCTAAATCTTTCAGACACTTCTATGAAATGCCTCTAGGTGCTATCTCTGTAGGTCTGCCGCGAGTTACATTGTACGTTATTAAGAGGCGTTTAAATTTGTTAATAGTAAGTGAAGTGCACACTAGATTTTCAACCAAAACCAGTCAGCAGCCCTTTTATATCTACATCTATGCCGGCCGGTGTGGCCGAGCGGTACTAGGCGCTTCAGTCTGGAACCGCGTGACGCTACGGTCGCAGGTTCGAATCCTGCCTCGGGCATGGATGTGTGTGACGTCCTTAGTTTAGTTAGGTTTAAGTAGTTCTAAGTTCTAGGGGACTGATGACCTTAGAAGTTAAGTCCCATAGTGCTCAGAGCCATTTTGAACAGTCTCCTGTTGTCTATGTTACAGTTTTTTTTTTCCTTTACTATATTTCAATTCCCCATCAGGACGGGCTGCAGCAGCATATGCGCTGCTCTTCAACCGAAAGACATAGAACAAACAATAAAAGACATTTAAAAATATACAAAGGAGATAACATGGTGAAAATAGATATAAAAAAGGGGGAACATCATGGAAGGCAATAGACAAGAAAGAGGCGACTGTAAAATGGAGATAAAAACCGTGTAAAAAGTAGTGCACACAAAAAAGGCACACACTGGAACAATTAAAAGAACACAAGACACAGTATGACCGGAGCATTATCGACGGATGGCGTAGCACATAACAAACACTGACAGTGACACTAAGTACAAGGCCAGCACACAATTAAAATCACACCTCTTGACGCACAGGAGAAACAGAACTAAACACAACACTGACGTGGCACACTGACGACGATCAAAACGGAGGATCTGCCAGGCGCAAGGAGATGAGGGAGACTGGAAGAAGGAAGGGAGGGAGGGTGAGGAAGAGAGGTGGGAGATGGGAGGGGTGTGTGCTGAAGAGTGTCAGTTAGGGAGGGATGTGGGAAGGAAAGAGGCAAGGATGGGGTGCTGCGTCTCGGGGTGGAGGGGGGGAGGAAGAGGAAAATCCGCTCTGGGAGAAGGAGGGAAGAGGAAAAAAAGGGCCCTGGGAAGGAGGGGGGGGGGAGTCCAAGGCCAGGTTATCAGAATGAGATTTTTACTCTGCAGCGTAGTGTGCACTGATATGAAACTTCCTGGCAGATTAAAACTGTGTGCCGGACCGAGACACGAACTCGGGACCTTTGCCTTCTGTGGGCAAGTGCTCTACCAACTGAGCTACCCAAGCACGACTCACGCCCTGTCCTCACAGCTTTACTTCTGACAGTACCTCGCCCCCTACCTTCCAAACTTTACAGAAGCTCTCCTGCGAACCTTGCAGAACTAGCACTCCTGAAAGAAAGGATATTGCGGAGACATGGTTTAGCCACAGCCTAGGGGATGTTTCCAGAATGAGATTTTCACTCTGCAGCGTAGTGTGCGCTGAGATGAAACTTCCTGGCAAATGAAAACTGTGTGCCGGACCGAGACTCGAACTCGGGACCGAGTTCAAGTCTCTGTCCGGCACACTGTTTTAATTTGCCAGGAAGTTTCAAGGCCAGGTTATAGTTGGAAGGTAGGGTAGATGGATGTTACAGCCTGTCTGTCAGACTTAATACATTTACAAAGCATCTCTCGCGACGAGTGTATGTATAAGAGAGATTTATCCATGATCTTACGAAGATTTTTGTAAGTGATCACGCTAGGAGGAGACCACACCCTCTTATGCGAGATGTAATGACAAAAATGTCGAAAATGACTTCCAGTGTCGAATCTCTGGTACCGAGCGCCGCGAGTTTCGAATCCGCGCCAGACAGCATGGACCTCGATGACCAGTAGAGGTCTCTACAGGCGTTGCACCATAAGCCGTGGCAGCGAGCGTTCTTGGGCGGCGTATAACGTGAGGGCGCCATGGTGGAGCACGTCGTCCCAGCAGCCAATAGCGATGTACCTTATCCTGTGTATAAGCTACTGCCTCTCGCTCAGCTAAGCCCCCTCCCCACTCAAATTCTGTAAGTCCATCCAGATCCTTGAGCGCCATGCATTCTGCCTAGCCTTCCGTATATACCTCACACCCCCCACGTTGTGGCCGAACGGTTCTACGCGCTTCAGTATGGAACCGCGCGACCGCTACGGATGCAGGTTCGAATCCTGCCTCGGGCATGGGTGAGTGTGATGTCCTTAGGTTAGTTAGGTTTAAGTAGTTCTAAGTTCTAGTTGACAGATGACCTCAGATGTTAAGTCCCATAGTGCTCAGAGCCATTTGAACCATCCCCCACGTGGATCCTCTACGACCTGATTCCTTTCCCCCATCTGCTCCTATTCCTCGAACATATACATGTAGTTGATCCCCCTCATCCCCAGGCTGCTCCTATCCTCTCCAACCCACACCCTCTGCCGCACCTTCACCATTATGTCCCCCCTACCATCCATCTCTCTACCCTTCATCTCCTTTCTCAAGGTGGCTTCCGTTGACTCCCCCTCCCAGATGATGCCCTTTCTCCCTCCATTTATCCCTCCTATCAACTCTGATCCCTCCCTTCATCTGTTCCTCTTCCGGGGCTCCCTCTCCCCCCTTCCATCCTGTTTTTTCCCCACCCACCCTCTCTCTGCCCTAAGACCCTTTGCATTCCCCTCCTCTGAATTTACCCATTCCCTCTCGCATCTGCCCTGCCCCTTATGAGTCCTCTCCCTCCGTCGGTTCACCCCCCTCCCACTTCGTTTTCCCTCCCAACCACCCTTTTCTTCCCTCATCTGTCCATCCAAGTCCCCCCCCCCCCCCCAATCGGCCACTTGCTATGGTGTGTCATCTTCATGTCGACTTTTTTTTTGGTGCAGTGAGTGTTAAGTGTTGTGCGTTTTTTTCCTAAGTATTGCGAACGGAAATCATACTGTCGCTGGGAGTGATTTTTATATCTCTTGCGAACATAAACCAGACTGTCGCCGTGTTTTTTTTTATTATTGTCTGTCTACTATTTTATCTGTCTGCTTCCTGTGTATTTCATTAGCATCGCCAACCCTTTGTTTTATGTTTTAACTTTCCACAATTTTCCGCCGTTTTACAATTTAAGTCACCGTTTTATCGCCTGCTTTTATTGGTTTTTATCTCCTTCTTAATATTTTAACAATTCTGTGGGCTGAAGAGCGGCGTACTAGGCTGCGGTCAGCCCTCCCTCTTCGCGGGGAATCGAAAATCAATAAAGGAAGAAAAGAAAGGCTCAGCTAAGCAGTCTGATATTCGTGTGAGTCTATCGACATCTCGGCTACAGACAGCGTGTTTACCGTACTTTGTTTTCGTTTACGAGTGGACGTTGTGGATTCGTTTGGTTGTCGCTTGTGACTCCGTTGCTTCTTGCGTGTTGTCGTTGTAAGGTCTTGCTTGGTTGTCCGTTGATGTTCGTGTCCGTCCTTTCCCGTTCGTTTGTTTTTCCGTGGGCCGCTCCCGTTTTGTCCCGCCGCGCTTCGTTCTCGGCAACCCCGCGACCGTTCCTGTCACGGTTACAACAGAAGCTACCCCTAAATCTTTCAGACACTTCTATGAAATGCCTCTAGGTGCTATCTCTGTAGGTCTGCCGCGAGTCACATTGTACGTTATTAAGAGGCGTTTAAATTTGGTAATAGTAAGTGAAGTGCATACTAGATTTTCAACCAAAACCAGTCAGCAGTCCTTTTATATCTACATCTATGCCGGCCGGTGTGGCCGAGCGGTACTAGGTGCTTCAGTCTGGAACCGCGCGACGCTACGGTTTAAGTAGTCCTAAGTTCTAGGGGACTGATGACCTCAGATGGTAAGTCCCATAGTGCTCAGAGCCATTTGAACCATCTACATCTAGCGTCACAATTTAATATGGTCGACTAGAAATGACATATGAATCATACAACAATGCCTAAGGTATACGTTTGACGCTAAAGGAACTGTTCCACTCGGTGTGAATGGGGATGTACGGGTGTGATACTGTTAGTTAAGAAGCCCATCCACCACAGCAAGGTCATATCACATTTGATGAGAAAAACCGCATAAAAGGTATCACTAACATCTGTTTTTAATTGTTCCGAGGCTAAAAACCGCATAAAAAGCATCAATCGCATCGGTTTTTAATTCTCCTGAGTCCAAAAACCGCATAAAAATCATCAATCAAAATCAAATCGGATTATTAATTTACGTGTGACTGGCGTAAAACATGTTCAATATGCCGTCCACCGTTTTCTGCAACAAGTTGAAACCGAGAAACAGCATGTTGCACAACTGATACGAAGTGTTTCCGTGGTCACGTTCAGAATGTGTTGCGCGGTGTGTGCCTTCACTGCAGCTAGTTTTGCAATCGGAACTCTGAACACAGCATCTTTCAGATAGCCCCACATCCAGAAGTCACACGGATTAAGATCAGGTGATCGGGACGGCTAGGCTGTAGAGAAATGGCGGCTGATAATTCCCAGCATTTCTGAAACGGCGCTTCGCCAACTGCTTAACTGGATTTACGATGTAAGTAGGTGCGCCATCTTGCATAAAAATGACCCCATCCACACATCCAAGCTGTTGGAGAGCTGGAATGACGTGGTTGCTCAAAAGACACTCACGGCGCTTACCAGTGACGGTACAGGTAACAGGACCGGAAGCACCTGTCTCTTCGAAAAAATAAATATGTCCCTATGAAAAATAATTTCGTAGACCCGCACCACACAGTGACGCTTTCAGACTGAAGTAGTACTGGTTGATTTGCGTGTGGATTTTCCGTTGACCATATTCGACAGTTCTGTGTATTGACATATCCTGTGAGATGGACTTATGCTTCGTCTGTCCACAAAATCTTTCAGGGCCAACCATTGTCCACTTCCATGCGAGCAAGAAATTCTAAAGCAAAGGTCGCTCTTGCTGGCAGGTCAACAGGAAGAAGCAACTCGTGCACATTGGTAATTTTGAAAGGATAGCAAAGAAGGATGTTTCGTAGGATTTTACGCACCGTGCTCGCGGGTATGTCGAATGTTCGGACAATTCTCCGTGCACTACACGTATGCACGTCACCACCCGTCTCCTACTGCATTGCTGTGGCTACTGCTTCCACTGACGTCGAATCAATTCGTTTCCTCCCTCTACCAGGTTTCACACCAAAAGAACCCGTCTTTTCGAATGTCCGAATCATTTTCTCCAGACCTACGGCAGTCATCGGAACAAGGCCTTTTTCAAATCCTTCAGCGTCCGGAACTTCTGAAAAGCGACGTGCGCACGTTAATCATTCTTGTAATACAGCTTTACAAGCAGAGCGCTATCCTGCATTGAGATAGTCGTGGTGAACGTCGCAGACGTGAAAGATGGAAAAGCTGTGTAACCGGCGTGTTTATACCAACTTCAGTGCGTCATGCGCATGACAGGTGTTTTCGTTTACGTATTCTGACACGTACAGCGCCATCTATTGATCAATTTTCACATTACTTTTTCTTCTGCCACATGTTTTCCCCATTCTCCGATAATATTCCATTGCAATCTGACGTCATTCTGACCAGTGGTGTTATTTCTACAGCGTTTCGAAAGTTTACGTTTAATTATAATCGCCCTGTATATCCACCTCCTTAGTAACTTACTGTACAGCGCATAACTTACTGTCTCACTCCACTCGCGGTTAAATTCTGGCACAGACTACCTTCATGCCTCGGTAGAGGCGCTAATCTCATGAGTCTGACGCGAGGTGCAAGTTGCAGAAAGTACGACTGTCGCAGTCTTCCTCTAATGGGATTGCTCTGTATCTACACATCTTGATTTTTTTCTTTGAAGGATTCCCATTTAAGTTCCTCAGGTGGATCTGATACACCTTTGTAGCCGCGCGGGATTAGCCGAGCGGTCTTGGGCACTGCAGTCATGGACTGTGCGGCTGGTCCCGGCGGAGGTTCGAGTCCTCCCTCGCATATGGGTGTGTGTGTTTGTCCTTAGGATAATTTAGGTTAAGAAGTGTGTAAGCTTAGGGACTGATGACCTTAGCAGTTAAGTCCCATAAGATTTCACACACATTTGAACGTTTTAACACCTTTGTATCTACTATACTGACGCCTATAATCCCAGTAACTCGTCCCTGAATGCGTTGAATATTTGTTGTCACAGCTCATTGGAAAAAGAAAACATAAACGCTGTATCAGTACTCCAAAGTTGATTATACTGGTATCTTGTACACGGTTTGCTTACATACATGGTGTCCAGGAAGAGTGTTCAATATTCAGGGATATGCCAAGAATGTTCATATGAAGCAAAAAGCCTCCTGTGAACATATGCCCTATTCCATATGGTTTCCGAGATAGAAAATAATTTATATACATTATTATTTATTGTCTATATTGTTCAATACATTATCAGGTTTACGCATGTACACATGCACAACACTTCTTAAACATTACAATATGCATTTTTCAAAGTGTCAATTGACAAATACGTATTTTAACATATTTGCCTCTAAGCATTATCGTAAATTTCACAGCAAAGTTGTAGTACAGTTCACAATAAATGTTCGAATATCCCACCATCAGCTTCAGTCGTATTTGTGCAGTCTCGGAAGAACATGATGTGGTACTTGTCTGGGTGTCTGTACATGTTCCCTGATGAGGGCAGCAGCATCCATGATGCGACCAGGCAGTTCTTCTCGTGTATTCACCTTTCGTTTTTACGCCTCAGACTTCATCCTAGTCCATCAAGAAAAATCTAATGCCGCAGGATTTGGCGATCTAGATGCCCAGTTAATTGTACTACCACGACACATCCAGCGATTAGGGCAAGTGCGGCTGAAATGTTGCTGCACACGTCAGGTAAAATGTGGAGGGGCTTCACCATGTAAGAAGTTCATTGCAGTCAGTGTGGCCAAAGAAACTTCCTAAAGATGCGCAACAAGCGATTTCTGCAGGAAGATGCAAGTAATCCTGTCCCATCATTAGTCCTTCTAAAATGGCTGGACGTATCAATACGTACATTAAATGTGATGTATCTTGCAAACATCCCAGAATAGGGCATAAGTCCATTATGAAGATTTTTGCTTCAAATGAGCATTCCCATCGTATTACAGTCTATTGCCCATTCGTTGAAGGGCACCCTGTATAGACCACACTTTCGTAGAAGCGTCTCAGAAAAAATCAGTGTTCCATTTACCTTCTCTCTTTTGACTTCACATCTTCATCCCGTTTCATATCGCTTTGAGCTCTTAACCCAAAGACATTTTCAATTTACCGCTCATTTCCAGGTTCTTCCTCACTGTTATAGACATAACATTGCATTTATCCATATGTAAAGAGAGATGCCACTCATTACACTCAGTGTATGTAGTATCTACTGTTTGATGACGCACGGATTGACGCCTATGGAGCGTGACGTGAGACATCAGGACTAACAGTAGATTTGTTTAATTAAATTATTTATTCCGGCCCGCACCCATAGAACATCAGGATCAGCTTGGTGGAGGCGTCCGGGCATCGCTGACAGCACAAAGAGTGGGGCCGAGCCTGACACCACTCGAATTCCACCGTCAGGGCCGTCTCTGGCTGTCATGTGATGACAGCATCGCAGCGCAGAATAATGCTGCAGAGGCAGCCATGATCTCCCTCCAGCGAGCTGGCGGCTCTGTGCTCCAGTGCCGGCTCCTTTTGTGACTCAGACCTGTTCCGTGGTCGAGCATCAGACCCCATACCGCATTCCATGATGTTGCTACGGGTTTCATGGCCTCGTGGTGTAGGCTGTGATACTGAGACGAGAGTATTTTAGTACACAAATGGCTGAGCACTTATACGCTCCAGGCTATATTCGTTTAGGGATTAAGGCACATACTCTAAACACTTCCATGATAGCAAGTGAGGAAAGGCTTCATTCTTCTGCTAGCGTATTGTTGTGTTGGCAGTTGCTATACTACGCCCAGCTGGCTCTGATTCGTAATGCTTGTCGGCTTCGCGGCGTACTTTTTGACCGAATAAAGTCAATACTCTACACTGCATTTCCATTTGGTTGTCAAGCAATGATAGTTACCCAGATACAACAGCATCGTTATCTGAGCTGTTTTTCTCATAAGTAGTTTCGAGCTTTCAGTGGCTTACAAGAAATATTTGCTTCTACTACAAGTAGTTTTGCAGTGTCTTACTGAGGGCAGTGTACACTGGTTCACTGTAGTAAGAAATGACTTCTAATCTGTTTTGAGCGTGGCGGCCGCTGTGGTCGAGCGGTTCTGGGCGCTTCTGTCCGGAACCGCGCTGCTGCTACGGTCGCAGGTTCGAATCCTACCTCGGGCATGGATGTGCGTGATGTCCTTAGGTTATTTAGGTTTAAGTAGTTCTAAGTCTAGGGGACTGATGGGCTCAGATCTTAAGTCCCATAGTGATTGGAGCCATTTGAACTATTTTGTTTTGAGCAGTACCAATATTCGCATCGTTTGCTTCCTAGTAATTTAAAATTAACATTTTGAATTTAGCTCACTATTTTAATTAAATTTCATTTCTCGCGGTCGAGTATACTCTACTACCCGTTACGTTAAACCATAAAATGAACAGCCGTGGGGGTTGTCACCTGTAGATCAGCATTAAATAGATCCAAACTACCAGTGCCACACATACAAATACAGTAGTTACCGAATGTGTGGAATAACATTAAGGTAAAGAAAATGAAGTTATCCAGTAGTACGGAAAGTATTAATATATATTTTTGTTACCACTGTGCTTTGAGTCAGGAACAAGTGGCCTCGAAGATCTACCTGTCTTGTCAGCGAATTTCTAACAAACGACATCATGCTCCTTCCACGAAGGATAATTGTGAAGATTTTTGGAACTGAAGCAAATGGTACAACAATGTTTAGTGCAAAAATAACTGTTCAGTGTGTGGATGCAGAGTGCAGTGATTACGCAGGGGTGAAGAGACTTTCACAGGACAGAGTATCGTGGAGAGCTGCATAAAACATTTTTATGAAGACGAGGACTGACTGCCAACGGTTTTCATATGAGAAAACAGTCGTCTCGAACAACAAGATTTTCATGCGAAATTAAAGAGGAAGCTAAAATTTTACATTTCACGGCAAATATGCGTTCATATTTTGTCACCTGACCAGTAATAAAGCCACTGAAAGCGCACTGACAAGCGGAGCGCCTTCCTCTGTTTCGCTGACTGTGTATATACCGAGTGTTTTTTAACATATGCAAAAGAAACTATTAGTGGGCAGCTCGGCCTGCTATCGCGGTTACCCATACAATTGAGTACAGAACACCTCGTCACACAGAATTTGAATAACGTTATGACGTCAGATCTACACTCCTTACTATAATCTGACGCTACGTAATTGCCCTGCTCGTAATGGATATCATTGTGATCAAAAAAGTGAGCAATATACATTAAAGAAAAACAGGTGTAAGAATTCCATTGCTTCTTTTTGTTATGTGTGAGGATGCCACAGAGTATTAACTGACATTACGTTTGCAATGTGTATGTTGTGACTTAACGATCGCATACTTTGTTAAAATACTTGTGCTCTCATCAAATGAGAGAGGGCATCATTGCCATAATAATCAGCAACACACTCCGAGCTACATGAAGTCTAAATTAATAAGTTTTGATACAGACCTCAGTATCCATAGCATTATTTCCGATAGAATTAAACGGGCTGCAAAACAGAATTAATCATGAACTCAAGGGGTGATGTGTAACTTTAGAGATGTTAAGAATGACGTTTTAGTTAGATGTCACAGCTCACATACAAGAAAAATGTAGTGCTGAAAGTGACTAACATTCCATGTACCTTAACAAATTGTAATGTCGACTCGCTAAGGATGTCTAATAAGATGAAACAGAGGGCCTGAAGGCTTTCATCTTTCCACGTGAAATAAATTCATAAATATATAAATGAAATAACCAAATATATCAAACATTTCAGACGAAAGGGTATCAAAAACTGAAGACAAAGTAGAAATGCAACCCTTGAACATTCTAGTTTTCATGGCGAGAGTTTTGAAGTTGATAGTAATTTTGCGATTTGCTACTGGGTTCTGTTCTGTCTCTTTTACTTTTTTTAATATCTATTACTGGTCTGCCTCTATACATGGCAATCGATCAAACCAAATTTCCTTTACAGGTGATGTGTCCGTCTAAAGGACGTGGTACGTAATGAAAATAATTTAGCGAAAAGTGTAGCAGATAACAGTATACTACGGTTTACCGAAAATTGACTGGGTATTACATGCAGCAAATCATAGTCCACACAGTTTCACAGAACTCTTCCAGAAGCGAAACCTTTTTGTCATTAGGTGAGTGAATAATTAGAGAGTTCGAAAATTTTACATTTGTAGGACTGTAGTTAAATGAAAAGATCTCTTGGAAGTGTCAGGTACAGAGTCTTGGGAAGAAACTTAACGTTTCGCTCCATTACATATGATGGTGTAACGTTCTTAGCCTACAAAAGGAACGATAGTTACAACAATCACGGTGCTAGGTCTCGAACTTCAAAGATTTCAGAATTGGCTCTATCATTCCCGTACATGTACTGCACCACGGGACTGGTGGTGAAAAACATGGACTCATACAAAATAAACAGCTTCATTCATTCGTAATGGGAAAGATTCAGACACGGCCAACCCGATTCTGCTCATATTTGGATAATGAAGAGCTGTCAGTTATTTTGACTCAAAACCCCCCGGTTTTGAGAAAACACTACCCTTAAACTTCATAACGAGTAGTCGACTCAGACTTTATGAGAACCATTGACAACTGAAAACAGCAATTTTCATCGTCATACACTCCTGGAAATGGAAAAAAGAACAAATTGACACCGGTGTGTCAGACCCACCATACTTGCTCCGGACACTGCGAGAGGGCTGTACAAGCAATGATCACACGCACGGCACAGCGGACACACCAGGAACCGCGGTGTTGGCCGTCGAATGGCGCTAGCTGCGCAGCATTTGTGCCCCGCCGCCGTCAGTGTCAGCCAGTTTGCCGTGGCATACGGAGCTCCATCGCAGTCTTTAACACTGGTAGCATGCCGCGACAGCGTGGACGTGAACCGTATGTGCAGTTGACGGACTTTGAGCGAGGGCGTATAGTGGGCATGCGGGAGGCCGGGTGGACGTACCGCCGAATTGCTCAATACGTGGGGCGTGAGGTCTCCACAGTACATCGATGTTGTCGCCAGTGGTCGGCGGAAGGTGCACGTGCCCGTCGACCTGGGACCGGACCGCAGCGACGCACGGATGCACGCCAAGACCGTAGGATCCTACGCAGTGCCGTAGGGGACCGCACCGCCACTTCCCAGCAAATTAGGGACACTGTTGCTCCTGGGGTATCGGCGAGGACCATTCGCAACCGTCTCCATGAAGCTGGGCTACGGTCCCGCACACCGTTAGGCCGTCTTCCGCTCACGCCCCAACTTCGTGCAGCCCGCCTCCAGTGGTGTCGCGACAGGCGTGAATGGAGGGACGAATGGAGACGTGTCGTCTTCAGCGATGAGAGTCGCTTCTGCCTTGGTGCCAATGATGGTCGTATGCGTGTTTGGCGCCGTGCAGGTGAGCGCCACAATCAGGACTGCATACGACCGAGGCACACAGGGCCAACACCCGGCATCATGGTGTGGGGAGCGATCTCCTACACTGGCCGTACACCACTGGTGATCGTCGAGGGGACACTGAATAGTGTACGGTACATCCAAACCGTCATCGAACCCATCGTTCTACCATTCCTAGACCGGCAAGGGAACTTGCTGTTCCAACAGGACAATGCACGTCCGCATGTATCCCGTGCCACCCAACGTGCTCTAGAAGGTGTAAGTCAACTACCCTGGCCAGCAAGATCTCCGGATCTGTCCCCCATTGAGCATGTTTGGGACTGGATGAAGCGTCGTCTCACGCGGTCTGCACGTCCAGCACGAACGCTGGTCCAACTGAGGCGCCAGGTGGAAATGGCATGGCAAGCCGTTCCACAGGACTACATCCAGCATCTCTACGATCGTCTCCATGGGAGAATAGCAGCCTGCATTGCTGCGAAAGGTGGATATACACTGTACTAGTGCCGACATTGTGCATGCTCTGTTGCCTGTGTCTCTGTGCCTGTGGTTCTGTCAGTGTGATCATGTGATGTGTCTGACCCCAGGAATGTGTCAATAAAGTTTCCCCTTCCTGGGACAATGAATTCACGGTGTTCTTATTTCAATTTCCAGGAGTGTATATAGATACTCGAAACGCCTATTTGCGGATTAGCAGTGCCTGTGTTGTTAAGAAGTATGATGCAATGTTCCTTCGGGCATGCATATATGGGCCGGCCGGCGTGGCCGAGCGGTTCTAGGCGCTTCAGTCTGGAACCGCGCGACCGCTACGGTCGCAGGTTCCAATCCTGCCTCGGACATGGATGTGTGTGATGTCCTTAGGCTAGTTAGGTTTAAGTAGTTCTAAGTTCTAGGGGACTGATGACTTGAGATGTTGAGTCCCATAGTGCTTAGAGCCATTTGAACCATCTGAACCATGTATACATGTCAGAAGGAACATTGAATCATACTTCTTAATAAACAGGCACTTCTGTTTCGTATTTATTCGCCAATAGCAGGCCCCCGACTCTCAATACATATGACCTTCCTGGACAGGAATATAAGTGACGTACGAGTACAGGTTTGGATCGGGCCATGATTCGTGCTCGAATGGCCGAAGCGGTTGAAGAGACCGCTCGCGTAAAGTGGGAGATCCGGGTTATAGTTCCCATCCAGAAGAAAGTTTCATTTCGTCTTTCCAATATACTGCCTCTTGTGCCGTCCTTCGCGCGACTTGGGGTTCTTTAGTGGATACAAGAGCGAGGGACAGATGCGGTTTATGAACAGAGAATTCAGGTATTAATTTATTCTACATCTGATATAAAATAGGTGAAATAATACATAACTTAGTTGCTGTAATTGCAACGTCATTTTCTAACAGTAGACTTGAATATAGAAATATATACAGATACAAAAGATTTATAAATCTTTCACTCTTCAGTGTCTATTCAGATGTCAAGCCCTGGTCACTATAAAAGTTTATAAATGTTATTCAACTGGCAAACACACAAAACGCGCAAAACAGAATGCCCCATGGCATTTACTTCCAAAACTTTGAATAGGTCACAGATTAATTATAGTTACCTGGAGTAGGAATCCCTGGCTATAACACAGCCGAAGATATTTTATATTCGCAGTTGCGAAGACGTTTCATATAAAAGTATTTTTCTCTACAAATCGAGGAAAGGAACATTTACGACTGTAGCTTATGTACCCATAAGGTAAACGCTGTTTAACAAAGAGCCACAGGCCTAGCGACCAAAGCAACTGAATGCCGACCACATTACCCTTGCTCGTTTCCAAGATGCATTCTGCAGTTTTTTATCTAAATTTTCCGTATCGAAATAGGTAGGAATAGGAGGGTTAACAAGGCAGGTAAATCACTAAGGAATAATAACAAGATAATCAAATACATTTCTCAAAGTACCTGGATTACTAAAGACCAATTTTTAAACTCCGCTGTAAGAAAACAGTTCCTAATAAAACTGGTGCTAATTCATCACGAGAGAACACAGACAGTTGAACGCTCTAAGTCTGTTTACAGCGGTCAAGGGTTTGGTAATAATAAAAAATAATCCATGAAAAAGAAATATTTTAAAATGTAAATCGAATTCGTTTTCCGACGGATCTTCGGAAGCAACAGTGCAGTTGTATGGAGACTGTGTTCCTTAAGTGTTCCTCTTGCCACAAGCATATTTGCTTCGATTGTTAATATGACAAGTACTATTCATCTATTTGTTCGAAGGAAAGTGAGGACATGTTACAGAGAGAGTGAATTGTAAAGCGACCAATATTAAAATTGTAATTCCTTACTAATTCAAGTCGTTCGAAACGTTTATTTGCCTACCTTGTTATTCAATAAAACAAAACCAATCGCCGTTATTTAGGTTTTATTTTTAGGCTAACAGTATCGACAATACATTACGTCATCTTCAGGCCTGCTTCGACCGAGTAACCTTCGTGTTACGAAATACAGCAGCACTTTTAAGTGGTCTCGTAACGAATATTTCGGGCATGCGTGCTCCTTGGACAACTGTCATAAACTGTCAAAACTTCCATTCAAACTAGAGGGCGAAAGATGACATCACAGCTGGTAGCCTAGAAATAAAACCTAAATAACGGCGACTGGTATTGTTTTATTGGGCATTGATCAGCCGTAGTCCCATACTCCAGACAGAAGATGGAGTTACAGTCATTCAGTACCTTGTTATTATTCATTACTGATTTACTTGCCCTATTAACCCTTCTGTTCTTAACAATTTCGAAACAGAAAGAAATACAAATAAAAAAACTGCAGAATGTTTTTGCAAATAAAACACAAGTTATCTGTTCATCAGTCTGCCTTCTTGGTCGTTAAACGAGTGACGCTTTCCTTAACCAACATTTACCTTGCGGGTACACAAGTGGCAGTCGCAAAACCTACTTTATTCGATTTCTAGGTAAATATGCGTTTGCTGGCCCAATATTAGATGATGAAAAATGCTGAGTTTTCAATTATCTATCGATCGCGTCAGATTTGAGTCGACTGCTCGAACGTTAGGGGTTGTTTCTTCAAAACGGTGGGAGAATAGTGGTACTCAGCGAAAATATCTTAAGAGTCTTTCACTTTAGGTTGTACACAGACGACCCGCCAAATATGAGCAACTGTTATACACTATCACTCCGGTTCCATTTTCATGGAAATCCGCCAGCAGTGAAAAATTTGAGCGTCAACTCTTATAATTACAAATTTAAGTTCTAAGATGGCAAGAACTTTGCCCCTTACATCAAGTCATTAAAGATCACCTAACTCACGTTGAGCGAACAGTAGGGCTGAACAAAATTACTGACAAGGCACAATGTATCTTGTAGAGGGTATAGTATGGACGTATTGGAATAAGTAATGTCGGGTGATGGTTTTAAAGTAATTCACACGACATGAAAACTTTGTGGAAACGAGTCGATTTACTGGACGTTAGTTTACCCAGGGAAGTATTTAGAGGAGTTGACCGTGGCTGGTTGGGGAACGGCGAAGGGAAGCGACAATAGGCAGCTTAGGGCGGCTCAAGCTCTGAGAAAGCGGTAACGCGGCGCCGCCTCCAGCCGCCTTAAGATGAGTGACAGCATGGGTGGTTGACCCCGACCCCATGCTGGTGAACCGGGAAGCAGACGGAGAACTTGTAGACCTGTTGATAAATGTCCGTCGTCCCGTTTTCAGGGAAACATGCGAGAAAGCCGCGCAAAGCTACGTTGGAGCAGTCAACAGAGGTCAAAATATGCGTCTTCGTGACTATAGCAACTTCAAAAATCAGGTGAAGAGAGACAAAATGAAATACGCCGGCCTCCGATGGGAACGTAGGACTGAGGAATTTGAAGTACTCTCCTGGGATTCAGAATTCCGGAAAAATTGGTGTTTGTGCAGACGCTAACCTTGATGGTTGGCCTGGGAGGAGCTAAATAGAAGAAGTTGAGAGGAAGGGAAATTTTGTGGGAATTTGTTCACTTCCCAGAGTAGGCATTGGTCGGCACTGGGAAGCAACGCATAATTAACGCGACTTGCGCTGCAATTGGCGTAAGTGATTTTGCTGGAGGGGAAACCGAGGTGAAGAGTGGACTGGGAGAAGTACCAGTAGAAGTCTTCCGTTCCCAGCTTGCCTAGAGTCCGGACGTGGCATTCTTTACTCAGCTTGCCTGGGAAAGAGTGAGCATCTCTGCAGTTTAGGACCTAGCAAATGGAACGATTGTGCTTGGAGATAGGAGGTTTTGGTGCAGCTATATACTGAGCAAGATAGCTAGGAGTGAATAGACGAGTGCAGCCTTGCAGCACTACGAGGTCGGCCGACATCTGCACAACGACGCCGCTCCACCATGCTGTATTCGGTGATATTGCGCCCTCTCCGGCCACTGATTAATTTGTTGGATCACGTCGGCAAAGTTTCCACGAAGGTTTCATGGGCCGTGTATCGTAGAATTCTTCTCGCACTTCGCATTACGCCTGGGCCAGTCGATAGAAATTACTTTTGAGTTATCGTGCTTTACTCCACGCAAACGCAATTTATTACCACTGCCTGATAGGACAGTCTTGTAATGTGATGACTGAAGATCGGGAGTTAAAATAAATATGTGCTAATCGTCTGCATCTGTTTTCAATCAAGTAGTTGAAATCCCAAGTCACTTTCTTAATTAATTTTATGTTCAACATTTGCATCTGGTGTTCAATAGCTGAATATAACAACAATGTGCACCCCTTTTTAATTAAAAGTGATGAGTTCTGAATAAATTAATGTCAACACTGCCACCGCAGTTCAATCAGGAGTCAAAAAAAGGTTCAAATGGCTCTGAGCACTATGGGACTTAACATCTGTGGTCATCAGTCCCCTAGAACTTAGAACTACTTAAACCTAACTAACCTAAGGACATTACACACATCCATGCCCGAGGGAGGATTCGAACCTGCGACCGTAGCAGTCGCGCGGCTCCGGACTGAGCGCCTAGAACCGCTAGACCACCGCGGCCGGCAATCAGGAGTCACAGGGCCATATTACTTTTTTGCATTATCCGATATTGCGACAGTTTTGCACTCTCTGTTGATCTGTTAGTCAATTAGTTGGGGTGAACACACGCCAGAACCAGCTAAGTGATGGGTGGGATGTTACATATGGCTGACCCATGCCAGGATACGATACTTCGGGATTTGCTAGGAAGTAGTCTCAAAAAAGGAAATTTTTCCACGTGATCCATTGCTTAGCCATTTTTAATTGAAAAACGGGTAGCATTAGTTACAATAAGTTACATTATCTTCTTCATGTGCTGCCCTCTCAGATTGACATTTATAGGTGCCTGTGCAATGTATCTGTGAGTTGTTGGAGTACTTATGATGTGCAGTGCCGTAATCAGCCGATGCTGAGCACACAGAACACAATCATTGGTACTATCCCTTTTGGGGGAATGCTTCATGAACTATTTGTCGGGTCACTGCTCACACCCAGTGTATCAATTTGTGCCCTGATATATGTTTTGCGTTATCTAATTATTGAGTTTAAGGGGTACTTGGGTTTTGAGTTTTCGTGCAACATAAATGTGCAAATGATAACGAGGGGAAAAGCCAAGACAACGGCACAATATAATCAGACTGTTACTCGGGAGAACATGGGTGACAGTAGGGAAAGCTCTACTGATGAGCGTGACGAACGCGAGTTGCAACTTCTGAAACTGCGTCTCACGACTGGTTTAGTCCGCTGAACAGCAAGGACGTTGATTCAGGCAGTGATACTGAGGGCTCAGGGGACGCAGGGAGTACAGGATTAATCCATAAGTATGGAAGATCCAGCCTAAGACGCCAGAGTGTGTTGGAACAAAACGGTGTCCGACCATTATCAAACGATTCATTCACAAGTGATCCGACGGGTGCGCGGAGACGGTACTTGTCTAGATATCGAAGGGTTCCTCAGAACAGAGGAGAAGAGTCGCATTTGCAACCACAAAAGGACGAGGATCAAAGTGCGGCTACTCTCAAAAACATTACGGACCTGTTTCAACAGATGCAAACGGTGAACTTAGAGCAGAGCACCAACCTTAATGCCGAAATTAAAAAGGCGAATTCGGAACTGGAAGAGCAGAGCGCCAACCTTAATGCCGAAATTAAAAAGGCGAATTCGGAGTTGAACTATAGGCTCACAGAAGTTCATAGGGAAGTAAAAGAGGAGGTAAAGAATCTCGGTGTCAAAATAGAGAAAGAGATTGCCATCATCAAACGAACGGCAATTATAGCCAAATTAATTGCGAAAGGTGCAAGGAAAATAGCGAGAGAAACTCGGGACTCCACGCAAAGCACGGCAAAAGTAGGAAAGGTCATGTTATCAAGGCTAGAAAGCCGGATAAAACGTGTTGAAGAAAAGCATCAAGAGCAACCGGACATAGGGCCTAACGAGGTGTTGAAAGAGGAGGTGGCGATATTAAAAAGAAATTTAGAGGACGAGGTAAAACGTCTCCTTACAGAGACATCAGGAAAGGAGAAGGGTGTAATTACTGCGTCGACTGAACCGTCGCTTGCCGGAACACAGATAACCGCTTCACGGTGTTACAAAGTTGACACTATAAGCAACGGGAGCCACGCCTTCATTCACAGCTCTGAGGCAACGACCCCGGTTAATACGGACAGCGCGCAGCTGTCCAGTGAGCACAATTGCTGTCGGCTGATTAGATGTACCGAACAACTGTCGAACATACAGAAGGGGAGAGATGACGATAGCGTGTCGGAACGAATTAGTCCACGTCCCGAAGTTCATACGAATCGTAAGAACGGGCGAAATGATAACTGGAATGATGACCGGTTTGACTACAAGCATTTTGTATCAGTCCGAAAGTTCCATCACTACAAGGACGAATGTAATAGCTTGCATCCAAAAACTTTTATGGGACAATTCGTGTTATCTTCGCCTCCACACTGGCCATTGATGTACCAGATGGATTTTGTGTGCTCTCATATGGAGAGTGCGACCGCTGAGTACTGGAGAAATGTAGCGAAGAGGAGCGTCTCGTTCGAAGAATTCAAAAATGCCTTCTTGGGAAAGTATTGGTCTAAAGAAACCCAAGAAAGGATCAAACAAGAAATTATGATGTCAAGAGATATGGAAGGGGCAGGGTACCGGAGTCCGGTCAAATTTTTTGAAAATATGACAAAAAGGAACCAGTACCTAGACAACCCATGTAGCGGTGCGGAAATCATAAGATTATGCTACATGAAACTTCCCATCTCGTATCAACAATCACTTGCCGGTCGTTGTGGTAGCGATACTGAGGTATTTAAGGGCATTTTGCACGAACTGGAATTCGCATTTCAAGAGGAACAGGCGCGGGAGAAACGCCGACAGCGTGAACAAAATAACAACCGTCGCAGTAATGGACCTCAGTGGGATAGTAGGCCAGTGCCGAACTACAACGGCCACAATCAAGATAAGAGTAATGGCAACTCGAAAAGAAGGTACACGGAAGATGAGCGACACTCTCCGGTGCAACATAATAAATTACAAAGGACTTGGGGCGGTAATCAGCAATCGGGAAGGAACAGAAATAATGGTTACCAAAACAACAACCAGGAAGAAGTCGAAGTCCGCCCTCCGAAGCCTGGTCCATCCCACCTTAACGGGCAGGATTACGAATGACTAGACCAGAGCGCAGACGTAGTAAATTTAGGCTTAGAATATGAATTTTTGCTAAAGTGTCTTGTTTGTTGTGTATGTACTGATCTTAGTGGTAGAATGTCTCGTTTATATGTGCCTATATTTTGTGTTTTTATTATTAATAATGATATCTCGCCTCTCGATGTTGAGAAAATGAAGTGTACTAGAGTATTTCGTAAAAACACATGATTAAGGAATGGAAAACAAGTATTTCTGGGCGTACTCCTAGAAAAAGATAGATTAGGAACTCTGTAAATTACATAAATGTTCCCCGTAATAGTATCTCCGTCATTGGAGAACATATTTAATGTGGCCAGTCCCGTAGGTCGTTACGAGGACGCTCTAACGCATCTCGTATGCCGCTGAATACGTCAGAGGTGGACAGCTATGCGCAGTTGCGTGAATTAGCGCACCCAGTGCATGTTAAAAAAGAACCGGATGTAATCATCTACAGAGCAAACAGCAGCATTAATACGCCAGCAATACTTGTTGATACCAAGATAGTGTAACAACTGTGAGTGTGAGCAGTGACCTATATTTGTGTTGTGTCATTATCACATTGCTAATCCGAAACATGATCATAGGCCTTATAAAACCATTCGTGACAAAAGGAGAAAACGGGAAGAAAATAGAGGAGAGAAGAAGTGTCGCAATAGAACACGAGCCGGCCGCGGTGGTCTAGCGGTTCTAGGCGCTCAGTCCGGAACCGCGCGACTGCTACGGTCGCAGGTTCGAATCCTGCCTCGGGTATGGATGTGTGTGATGTCCTTAGGTTAGTTGGGTTTAAATAGTTCTAAGTTCTGGGGGACTGATGACCTTAGAAGTTAAGTCCCATAGTGCTCAGAGCCATTTGAACCATTTTTAAGATTTAATTCTCTTAACGTGGAACCGAGTGAGGTGGCGCAGTGGTTAACACATTGGACTCGCATCCGGGAGGACGACGTTCAGGCTTCAGGAAAATTCCTGGATAGTTGCTTTGAAAGGGCACAGTCGAATTTCTTGCCCATCCTTCCATTATCCGATGGGGCCAATGACCTCGCTGTTTGGTCCCCTCCCCCGAACCAACCAACCAACCAACGAATCTTGACGTGGTCAGCTACCTTCAATAACAGAAAAATTTCCTGACGACATTTTAGTAATGTGTCGTTCCAAATAAAACTAAATTGAAAACATAGTGCAGCTCATCAAGAATACTTTGGTGCCAGTTCCATATTTATACCGTTAATGGTTTTCGGGTATGAACCACCTGAATGAAACGAAAGATTACGGGTGAGTTCCTTGCGGGACAGGGTAATTCCGCTCCGGACCTCCACGAGTTCTTGCCGAAGTGTCAGTCCTAACGCCGCGTCTACACAGGACGTGCCCGACCGCGCATAGCCTCGCCGCGCACAAAGGGCCGTTTACCATTTCAACGCGGCGCGCAGCAACGGCAGCGGCAAGCGCTTTCCGCGGTAATGCGGCGATCGCGGAATTGGCATTCCCGTCTGGAAGCGGCGGACGTTGGCGTTAGCCAATAGGTTCGTTCGAGTAAAGGTATCACAACAGAGTGAAACCGAATCCAAACTCTACTGTGCATGCGCAGCTTTTCGATAATTTTGATCGTCAAAAGCCTTTGGGTTTCCGCGAGCACATATTTCGCGTGTTTCGTTGTTTGATCGCCTGTAGCGCTAGTTTATAGCTTTGCTCTCTTCGCGTTGCTCAAATGTTTCTGATTTAAATAGTGAAACAGAGAACCCGGTTCGTATTTTTTCATGCTTATCACTACGCTTTTCGAGAATTTATTATCATTGTTAAGTGCAAATATTTACGTAAGTATTTTGTGTGCCGTTTTATGTGTTTCGCCTCGCTTCTTGCACTACACCTTCTGATCGAGCGAGGAGGCGCTTTGCTTAGCACACTGCACTCGCATGCGAAGGATGACGGTTCAAACCCGTGTCCGGGCATTCTGATTTAGATTTTCCGCGGTTTCCAGTATGAAGTTATGGTTTGCGTGTGTGTGATTTTCTGCGTAATGGAGAGGCCACAGTATCTTGTAACCCAAAAAGACGGCAACAATGTGATATACGTAGCACAACACACACAGTACAACCGTAATGTAAATATTTGGCCATGACAATGATAAATTCTCGAAACGCGCCATGCTAAGCATGAAAAAAAACGTAAGTGGTGTAGTGTTTCATTTGAAAGGTCGCTGTTGGATTCCTTTCATGTTAATTTCTTAAATTTGTTGTCATTTAAGGCATAAATTCCTCTTCTAAATTTACTGTGGTGTTTCTGACTATCTGGGAGGAGACTGAGCAGTGAAACGTGTTACTTTTACACATAAACAAGAACGATCTGTCACACTACTACACTTTAAAACACAGTTTATATGTAATTCATGTCACACAGTCTCATACGGAACCTACATCCGCTTTCTTTTATGTAATGTATATGATAAGATACTGTCATCCCCATTCTATGTGAAAGCATGAATGAGCAAATGTATTTCTAGTTGCATGCTGGATGGTAGCAGACAAGCCTGTCTGCTAGAGAACAGTAGGACCAACGTCGGAACAGGTAGCTACGCTTTCTAAAAGCAAAGAGGTTTCTATCCTCAGTATGGTCCAGTCCGTCCCTTGTCGTGTTGGTATAGGAAGCTGCCTCTCTGGTCATTTCCGTTTTGTATACGGAAGCACCCTTGGTAGGAGCCCAGATCAGTCTGTCTGCGGCGAGCGTCTGAAGTGGTAAGAACTCCGGCTAAGCGCGTGTCTGCTAAGTCCGTAGGACAATCGATTTCTTAAGTTCAGCCTAACTGAAAATTTAATCACCTTTATTTCAGGTTTAGCTACAAAATAACTAATGTTATCTTAAATTGCAACGCAGTGTGATTCGAGTGTACAGTTCAGAATATCCCAGTAGTTGCTTTGTCACTACTTTGTGAGTAAAGTGGAAGTACGTGTTGATCAGTAACTCTAAGATCATCAATCTTAAATGCGAATGTGAGTGAGATTATAACGTCTCGTCTTGACAATATTTTTCAATATAGCAACTTTTCTTTATGTTCAACCCACGTGGGGTGTACTTCGTGAGACCAGTACCACGTGCTTATACAATTCTTTGACCCATCAGTTTAATAGTAAGACGAAGTAACCAGTTCAAGGTTTTTCTTTTGTAAATTGCTTTTCGATCTATTTTATTTTAATTATCAGAATTATTGAGGAGTTACACTCTTTGTGTAAACCAAGTTGACCACGTGAAGCATGTGGTGTAATCATCAAAGTAGCCCTCACCTATTTTTTCGGGATGATTTCACAGAGAGTTAGTATGAATTTAGTATACCAGTGTGTGATAATTACATGACGGACAGGATTGCGCTACGAACGTAACTTCTTTGGGTGAAAATTGAATCGGTTGGTAGTGGTTAATTTCCTCTTGCATATGTTTCAACGTTCTTCGTGTGTTATTTTATGAATGCAGTGTTGTATGCAGTCTCCCAATCTTGGCTCCATATTTGATTTGTTCTGTAAGATTACAAACTCACATTTTCACAATCCTAAATAAGGCACCAGTTTAGTTATGAATCAAGTTTAATATGCTGAAATTTCCATGATCAATGTTAAAATAAATTTCCAAATAATAACTGATTTATTTTTTTTTATTTAAATTCTCTTTTTATATACTGTATATATATCCGGTTGTCGTATGACTATTAAAAGATTATAATTAATGTTAGTCTGGTTGGGAATTTGGTAAGCTAGACTGGATACCTGGTGAAACAGTTGCTCAGTAATGCAAGGTTAACTTCCCCAGACAGCTCACAGCTTTTAACCCGGTTTTATTGTCTATCAGCACCGCTTTCAGAAGAAATTAAAGCAACATCATTACACATGGCGACCATGTTCTGTGATTCCGCTAGACTCTGGAATCTCTGAAACGTTAGATTTCGAGCGTTGTATAATCTTAATTTTTTTTTCCCAGCAGCGCTCAAACAACTTCTGCGTTGTTTCTGAGCAGACTTTCAAATGATTCACGGCGTTGTCGAGCGGCGTTGTGTTGTTTGTCTTTTTCTTTTGTTCTCTATATTTGTGTGTTTTATATGTGTGTGTGTGTGTGTGTGTTTTTTTTCTCGCTTGTAAATTGCGCTGCTTCGATCAAAGATAAAAATTTGTTTTGCGTGTGATAAAGTGCGTACTAGGTTGGGTACCTTTCCTGTAACTGTCGTAATTTTTGGAGGATACATTTAGTGTGATTAGTGTGTTGCGTACCGGGTATAAATTGAACTAATGCAGACACGTAACAAACCTAAAAGTAGGCGGTCCAACAACTTAAGCAACATGGACCAAGAGGATAATTTGATTTCGAATATTAACGCGTCGGACGGTTCCGAAAATGCAATGGGAAATACTTCAGACGAAATGCAAAACAGGACGAACAGGCTCACAGCAGAGCCAGAAATTAATTTGCCTCCTACTAACCCATTTGATTTGGCAGAACTCATGAAAGCCTTATTGCAACAAAATAAAGAAAACGCAGAGAAATCAGAAAAATCATTCCGAGAACAAAAAGAATCATCTGAAAAATCGATTCGAGAGATAGGCGAACAAATGTCGCAGAAATCTGAAAAATCGATTCGAGAGCTAGGCGAACAAATGACGCAGAAACCTGAAAAAACGATCCGAGAGCTGGGCGAACAAATGACAGAGAAATCTGAAAAATCGATCCGTGAGCTAGGCGAACAAATGACGCAGATATCTGAAAAATCGATCCGTGAGCTAGGCGAACAAATGACGCAGAAATCTGAAAAATCGATCTGCGAGCTAGGTGAACAAATAGACGAAAAACTAATCCAACAGACAAATAAAGTCGACAAGTCGATGCAGAGAGTGTCCGATGATATCTCACAAAGAATAAACAATCTGGCAAGTGAAATAAAAAGCGATATTATGAAAGAATTAGGCTGTACATTTGAACAAATCGATGACCGTCTGCAAACCTTAGAACAGGGCAAGCGGAGTCGCGATGCAGAATCGAAAGAGAGCGAAGAACAGCTACTTAGGAATTTCCAAGCGCTGAGAGAAGAATGCCAAAGGGAACGCCAGCAAGTACTCTCGAGGGTCCAGGAGGCGGAAACGCATTGTCCCACGTCCGTTAGCAACACAGTAGCGGACAACAATCAAGCGATTCACACACTCGAACAGCAAGTAGAACAATTGAAGCAGACTGGGGCGGAGGACAACAGACAAATACATGATAAGATTGCGGCATTAGCGGACATCGTAGCCACGATGAAGGTGATGGAGAGCGATAACAATACTACACAGGTAGCGGTCGCAGAGACCAAAGAAGTGCGTTCGCTTCTTAGATTTCAGAAGGGACAGTTCGAAGTGAACAGGCGGCACAAAGCTGTAACAGGCGAATTACAAGAACGCGTGGCGCATCTGGATGGTTCAAAAATGGTTCAAATGGCTCTGAGCACTATGGGACTTAACATCTATGGTCATCAGTCCCCTAGAACTTAGAACTACTTAAACCTAACTAACCTAAGGACATCACACAACACCCAGCCATCACGAGGCAGAGAAAATCCCTGACCCCGCCGGGAATCGAACCCAGGAACCCGGGCGTGGGAAGCGAGAACGCTACCGCATGACCACGAGATGCGGGCGCGCATCTGGAAAGCCGAATTGGGTGTGATTCCGAACTCGCCAATAGCACTAAAAATAGCCATACGAACAGTGCAGAGAGGGACTCCTGCCACGAGGGAGATTTTGACGACAGGGAAGAATGTATTTTGAGGGGCAGACATGAGAAAAATAGAAACATTCAAGGGCCTCGCCGGGAGGAAATGCGGGGATTTGATTTCAAACATTTTCTTACGGTGAGAAAGTTTGAGATATTTCGAAATTCGCAAAAAGGAATACATCCACGAGCATGGCTCGAGCAATTTGAGTTCTGTCTTCCCCCCGACTGGGCAAGTTCACATAAGATAGAATATATGTGTGGCTATTTGGAAGGCGAACCGGCGATTCGCATGAGGTCGGCAGCGCGTCACTGCAACTCCACTCGGGAGTTTCGACAAGCCTTTCTGTCCGCCTATTGGTCGGAAGCGACACAACATAGTGTCAAGGAAGGCATAATTATGCTGCCAAATTTGAATCAGTTTGGTTTCGGCAGCCCAGCATGCCTATTCGACCACATGCTGCAGGCAAATCAATTTCTATACGACCCATGCGGGCCTGCGGAACTAATTAGGATATCCATCACCAAATAGCCGATGCACTTGCGCCACGTCATTCTTGCGGGATGATACAAAGAGGACGTGGAAACGTTTAAGACACTTCTCCAAGAGTTGGAATACAATACAGGAGAATGCCCGCCTTATCAGGCACAAAGTTATTACGGGGCACAGCAGCGCGACCGCAGTCGTGACCGTATTACTAATCAACGGCGTGACTGGTCGTCGCGACGCGAACGGAACAATAATCGGGACCGGCCATATAGAAACTGGGGTAACAGTCGCGAACACAGGTGGAACAACGAAAATGATCGAGGACGTGGACAGGATCGTGAACGCTACAGGTACGACAACCAGAATCGATACTACGGTGAACACGGTGGGAATAGGACTGTAGGCGGAGCACCTCATGATGTTGTAATTCGGCCGGCCAACCCTAGACATAATCCAGCAAATGGAAATGAACAAAACCGGCAATGACAAATGATCAGCGCAGAAGGCGCCCAATCGGAACAAATGAGTGATATGGCAAATGAGTACATAGCGTGTATAGAGAGGAGAATGAATTGATTAGTTTACATTTGTAACATATGCACTTTGAATAATATGTTGGTAAAAATAATGATAAAGATGTTTCTATGTGATTGATTGAAGTGATGTTTTAAGTTTTTTTATTTTTCCTTGTGCAATTAGGATTTAGGTTGGTTCAAATGTGAAAATAAAAGGTTTCTTTTTGAACGAGTGAAATGCTGTTTATGTTTGTTTTTTGTGTAAGCTGAAGAGTCGCTCCTGAGAGAAGCAACATCTGTGTTGAATTAATTCAAAACTCAGGGGAATATCCGATCTGTGGGTATTATGGGTCTGGCAAACCCAGGTCCCCAGCTGTTAGTAGCCTTGTTTCCGATTTTCTGCTTTCAGTGCTACTATCTATTACTATTCTGTATCTGTCAGTATAAATGAGGATCTCTTACTATAGTATGCGTGCTGTATGAATATTTTAAGATAGGAGAACTCTGAGAAAGGAATGAGTAAGTTTGGAATCTTGAAAACAGGATGCGATAATACGATTGTTTAACCAATGGCTTCCCAATATACGCTAATATGTTAATATTGATGATATATCTTTTTTGTTCTTTATAGCTGAGTACGTAAAACGCTGTCTGTGGATTTCGTCAATATATTGATTCCCTTCAAGGTGAAAGAAGGATTGTGGTTTCTGTAATTTACGTGGCCCTGAAATAGTATTATGGCAGTCAAATGACGAGCAGTTTTCCAGAAAATGGAGAATGGAACAAAAATACGGATCCTTTTTGTAGTCTTGACTG